>NC_056750.1:531156099-531456099 GCF_019279795.1 Protopterus annectens | reverse complement strand
GTTTTTTCCTCAAGAACATAGGACACCTGTATGGTGGGGGTTATGTTAGTAAGGAGGTAGCTAAAGGTTATGTGTGTGTGGGCTGGAAAGTGTTAGTTTGGGATTATTTAACTTATTGTCAGCCTCTGTACATCAGAGGCATGAAGGTCAGATGGCGGGGGGGGGGGGTGATTTATGATTTCACATCCAATGGTCAAGGTTTCACTTGACAGGGGTCTGGGATGAACTCCACTTCACACGGATGGGAAGCATGTTCCATTGTGCATGGATTCTTTCAGACACATCCTTCTCTCCAGCATGTTTTATTTATGTCACAGGCAAAGTTTAGGTCCTTGGCTCTCGTGTTCCTTTTGCTGTTTGTTTTGCAGTTGTGCAAGAGGTCCATCAGAGCTAGGTCTGTAGATGCCTTATATGCCAGGTAAAGATCACTTCTCAGTAGCTTGTAGGAGACTGAGTATAGAGATAGGGCCTTAAGGTGATCTGTGGAGGACAGGGTATTTATACCCTGGATTTTCCTGGTGAGAAACCTTTGAGGGCATTCTAAATGTTGCTGATGCCTAATTGGGTACATGCCAAAGGGGGCATTTTATTCGAAAATGGGTTTGATAATGGTTACTTAGAGTGGTACTATACCTTTCTTGGACCTGGGGACCGTACCCTTGCTTATGAGTTGGGTGACATAGAATGATTTTCTTACAGTCTTGGCTACATTTTGGTCAAAGGCCAAATTACTATGTACATAATCCTTAATTACTGAATAAACTCTTCTGGTGTTTTATCAATGGAGTAATTAGCTTGGGTGGGCAACTTCCCAAAGGACAATATAATGCATTTCTTCCCGTTCAGTTTTTATACATGGCTCTGGTACCAATCATTTGTTTGTGTCAGACCCTCTTGTAGGATGCTGGTGTTGTGGGGGAATCTTTGATAGCTCACAAAGCAATGGGGTACTCCGCTGGTGACCGGTCTGCTGGTGGTAGTGGTTTCCCAGTTCTGACTCTTTGGGTCCTATCTGTGATCCAGCCAGCAATCCAACATGTTATGTAGGGATCTATGCCTAGCAAAGTCTATAAACTGGATTTAACCCTAGATCACCGGTCCTATTTTCGGTACACTCAAGTCACATATACATTGTACCACACAGGTAGTAGAATTGCAAGTCAACCCTATCTAATTTTCCACAAGGATGGGATTTCTTTGAGAACAAATCCTTTTATGCCAAAAGTGGTATCTGAGTTTACTTCAAGTCAAACTATCCAACTCTCCATTTTCTTTCCTGAACCTAAAAATGAAGGAGAAAGGATACTTCATATCTTGGCTGTCCATAGACAACCCAAGGACTATTTTGACAGAAATAAATCTTTCAGATCATCAGATCTATTCTTCATTTCTTGTAAAGGTAAGAAGAAGGAACAACCTATGTCAAAAGAGACTATTTCCAAATGGTTGCCTAAGGCTATTACCCTTTGTTATGCTCACCATAACAAAACTATTCCAGGTAGGGTCAATGCCACTGTACCAGAGCCTTGGCTTCATCTATGGATTTTTGGAAAGGGTTGGATTCTAGAACTATTGTAGAAGCTGCTACTTGGTCCTCTGGGGTCTATATTAAAAACCCGAAAACCCTTATGAGCGAATACAACAACAACGACACATATAGCCGGAACCACAAATACGCAGAATCCCCCTAAACCACGAAATTTAAAATCTCAAATCGTCATAGTCGGCCAACCCCACTGCCCACTACATACTACCTACCCAAACATAATAAGTAAACCACATACATACACTAACCAAACCCTACTTCTAACCCTACATTAAACCTTACATACATTACTATCTATGCACTTACCTTAACCCGCACACTAACCCTAAGGTCTGTAACTATCACACACTTACCCTATGGAGATATACCTAAACAAAACAAATAATCCACACACATACACTTAACAAAACCCTACTTCTAACCCTACACTAAACCTTACATACATTACCTATCTATGCACTTACCTTAACCCACACCCTTACCCTAAGTCCGCAACTATTGCTCACTTACCTTATGGAGCTATACCACAAACAGGCCGACCATGACAAAACAACATTTCGAATTTCACAGTTTTGGACGTTCGCCGTTTCCGTAGTTCATGCAATATGTGTCTCTCTTTTCCGATTCGCTCAAATGGATCTTCGGACTTCTAATATAGACCCGGTCCTCTGTACATATTTTTCAAAAGGACTATAAGCTCCATTCCTTCTCTAGGTCCAGGTCAGGCTTTGCTAGGACCATTCTTCAGAGGTTCCTGGACTATTCTCCTTCCACCTCCCAAATGTAGTAAGGTAGGGCAATCTACCAATGCAGCTAAGGCTACTGCAGCAGTGATCAATATGATGACCATAGTACACTTATGTAAATAAACTTACAGTAATAGTAGCTGTTTGAATGATCACTACTACAGTAGCCACTCCCTCCTTCCACGCCCTTGTTTTTTTGTGTTTTTTTATGCCAGGATGTGGACATTTATTTTTTGTTGCTCCTAGCATTGTTCTTTCAGGACTCAGCCTCCCTCTGCCTGCTGGTAGGAAAGCTCTGAAGAGCTTAGTGCCAAAACTTGTCTTTTAGTCAGCTCATCTCAAGCTGCCTGACAGTTTAGACTTGTGGAAGGTACCCTTAAGCTTTGGAAGCTGGCTGGCTGCTATATACATTGCAGGACATAAGGCTACTGCAGCAGTGATTATTCAAGCATCTACTGTTATTGTAGGTCTACTTGCACAACTGTACATTTTTAAATGTTCTGCTTCTCATTTTTGGTATGTCTGTTAGTTTTTAGCAGATTACCTCATGTTTCTACATCCACATTTCAATGTTATGCTGATATAACATTCCATTTTTTGCTATTGAATATATGTGTTCTTCTTAACGATCATAATGTGCTATTTTAACTATGTTTGTAAATAATACATTTTAAGTGCATTAAATAATGAAGAACTATTTATTGTGTTCTGATTTCTTTAGATAACTATGGTTACATTATGCCATATAAAAGTACATTCATAACTAATTATAATAAAATTACTGCAGCCAATTCCCCAGACTGCCTTATTTTATTACACATAAAATGCAGAGGTAATAATACTGTATGTAAAAAATGTTAGCAATTGGCAATGAAAAAGACTTCTTAATGAGAAACTGGATAGGATGAAATACTTCACATTATTTGAGGCTTCTCTAACACATGGTGACATACTTTTAAAAGCCAGTTTGACACCACTGGTTCTTTAGTAAAATAGTCTGTACACAGTTCTTTTAATGAAAAAAACTTAGGTCATTTTTTTCACAAAGATGTTATATACGAATAAATCCGGTAATGTACTCCATCGGAGAGATGATTGTCTGTACACTGTCATTCAAGAATGCTTTTTGAAGGTGACAATAGGTTTGCAGATTCATAGGTACTTACTAGGTTATTGACTTGTGAGGATCTTAAGAAGTCTAGACTGACATTCTCATGCTATTTTAATCCCTTACACTTTGTGTACATTTAACCAGAGGCAAGCAGAAAAAGGATATGTTGGGATATTTACTTTTTTTCTCCTATCCATAAGGTATGTGGATGGTAAACTGGAGGTGAATTTGTAGGTTCCCTGCCATTCTGTCAAATTACATTTTAATAATTTTAGTGGATTGGCTTTGATTGTGGAGGTGTCCTTGTTTCCTTTCCTGTGTCATGTGGCTTTTGTGTGCATGAACATACAGCCTAAATGTCTCTACTGTGGGCATACAACATTCTGGCCAGATCTTCCACAGCAGTTCATTATTGTAGTTACATAGCCTCGCACTGAGCTCAGCATCCTGGCTTCTCTTTTATCACTGGATGTGGTACTTGCATTTCTTTCATCCAGTAGTTCTTTTTTATATTCTTTTCTTGCCTTAGGTACCTCAAGACATCCATTCACTTCTTACCTTACTTAAAAGTATCACTTTTTACTTCAGGAAAGCCACTTAGAAGCATTAACTACTGAGTAATTCTTATTTACTCCTCTTCACTTAAACATTATAACATGCTAGCTTTCTGTTGCTTGTAGCTGACAAGATGGGTAATTTAAAATACTTAATAAAACAACATATTCTGGTGTTAAGTATCTGCTTATGAACATATTATGTTTCATATTAGAAATTAGACTTCTGTCATAGTTGATGCCAGTGTCAATGACTTGAAGTTTACCTCCATGGACTGTATGAAAAGGGACATTTAGGACGGTGTCCAAGGCAGGTATCAGCCTAGTATTGAGCAGCATTCTACCTTCTCCAAGGACAATGCCACAGCTCATGGTGTCTTTTTTAGGCAATGCCAACCTGATAAACATACTAACATAATGAAACAAAAACAAAGGAATATATGAAGGTGGAACGTATCGATCCCAAGATCCTAAACAAGAAACTCTACTCCCCACAAGCCCTTCTCACCCTGGAGGACATAGATGTTTGTGTACTGATTTAGACATGGTTTAAAATAGTGGTGAGAACTCTGGCTGTGCAGGACTATAATGCTTTCCACACATTTAACCATCTATTGCGCAGGAGGGGAAAAAGGTGAAAATGTTTCAGTCTTCATCCAGAAGAGACTTGCATCAAGGATGATAAAGCAGCATGATGCACTAAGGTTTCTTCCTGTCCAAATAACGATCAGAAAGATCCCGTACCATATATAGTAGATAGGACTAAAACTTCCCCTATCACACAAGAAGGCCATAATGCTTATCTGCAGGAACTCACTCAGTGTTAAACCCAATACTATTTTTCTGTGTGATCCACCACTAGTGCACAACAAGCACAGAGATTTCTGGACTTTGTCAATAGCAGCAAATAGATGAAAGAAGCATGCAGAACAGACCATCAGCAAACTCCAAGTTTATTTAAGCACTTTTCAACAAGTTTCAGACTTTATCAGAATAAAATCACATGATCATGACAAACATATATACATCATCCCACTTAACCATTGGTCAATGTAATTACATCATTTCCTCAAAAAAAAAAATTACAAAGTTAATACAATTGTTAAAACTTGATAATCTTGCAAAAAATCAAATTAAAAATACAACTAATAAACCTATAAAAAATACATTGATTTTAATTTTAAAACAGAACTCAAGGAAATTCTGTCATTAAGACCTGATACCTGGCAGGCATTAGTTTTAACCTGCCATGTTAATTCCTTAAATTCTAGCCATTCATCCATTGGTTCCCCTCTTGCTCCAAGGTCAATATGGTCTATTACCCCAGACTTAAAAGTATGTGTGGGCACGCATAAATGTGCTTGTACAAAGCACTGTTTATGTTTTTATTCCTGATGTCATACAGGTGTTGATATACCCTTTGCCTCAGTGCTCTTTTGGTCGTACCAATGTAGCAACTGTCGCATAGATCACACACTGCGACATACACCACCCCCTTTCAGTAACATAAGTATTGCATCCTGGGTTTTACCATACCATAACCAGTGATTTTGATGGCCTCACCTTGAAACATGGCTGGACACTGATTACATCTCACACATTTGTAACAACCACCTAGTGTGGGTGCACTAGAGTCTCTTTCTAATAGGCCCTTTAGACTAACTTCCATCTTGTAAACTATAGTAGGCTTGTATCCTACTACTGAGTGTACTTTGTTATCAATAGTGAACATGTCCCATAATCTATATATAATGTTCCTGATGTCATAGAAGTCAATACTAAAAGGAAGAATAAAAGCTTTTGAGAAACTATCCTGTCTTCCAGTCTGGATTGCTCCAGTGGGACCATTCTCATTGGACATTAGGCAAAAAAAGTCCCAATTTCCCTTTTTCTAATCACCTCATTGGCAATGTCCTGAACAAAATTGCCAGGGTAACATCTTCCGGTCAGCATGGTTTTTAACTTGGCACACTCACTCAAAAAATCATCCAGTCCTGACACCATTCTAGCTAACCTAACATACTGGCCCTTGACTGGGGCTCTCTTTTGGTGCATCGGGTGCCAGCTGTCAAAATGCAACAATGAATTTGAGTATGTTGGCTTCCTATACAAATGAGAAGTGAAAGTCTTGTTTACATAATCTTTTTTGACTGTTACATCCAGAAAATTCAGTTAGTCATTATCTCTGGCCATGGTGAATTTAATGAAGTAGGTGGTTTGGTTAATGTAAATGAAGAACCTATCTAGTTCCTCTTCACTTCCCTTCCAGAAAATAACCAGGTCATCAAGGTACTGCACGTATAGTGCCCAAGAGTCTTTGTAAGTTGAATTTAAAATAAATAAATCCTCCCGATGTGCCAGCACAATATTGGCAAAACTGGGGGCACAACAGCTGCCCATCGCTACTCCCTTGCTTTTGTTTAAAAAGCTGGCCCTCGAAACAAATGAAATTTTTGAGCACAAGCTCCATACATGTACGTACGGTCAAGATAGTGTTATGCGCTAGACTGGAGTTGAAACACAAATATTCATAAAACCACTCCAAGCCCTCATGGTGTGGTATGACTGAGAATAAATCTTTAATGTCGATGGTCACCATAATGAGACCATCGTCATACATCTCAGGTTTTATTTTGGTGAGAAAATCCCAGGAGTCCCTAATAATACTGTCTCTTCCATCAAATACTCCCTTCACCTTGCAGTCAACAAATTTTGCTAGAGCAGATGTCTTGGAGGCCTTGGCATCTACTATTGGATGCAGGGATGGGTTGCTGATTGACTTATGAATCTTTGGGATCCCAAAAATAGTTGGGATCCTTGTTTCCTTGGTGTCTAAAAAATTGTGTTCACTTAGTTCCAACTGACCATTCAATAGTAATTCATACAGGGTAAGATCAATATTTCTGTAAGCTATGTTAATCTCATTGCGTGGGACTTCAGTGTAAGTGTCACTAAACAACAATTCAAACATTTTACTATTGTATTTGGAAACATCCATCACCACCAACCCACCATCCTTGTCCAGTTTCATGATACGGACATACCTCTTACCCAATATGTCATTGAGCAGATTTTTCTCCCTGTTGTCCAAATTAGAGGCTTCAGTGATACCTTTAAACCTCAGTTCCCTGATTTCTTTCTCACAAATAGTTTCAAATAGGTGAACCAGTGGATGGGAAGGGGGTATAAAGGTATTAGGTCTAATCAAACGAGAATTCGGTACTGCTGAGTTTTCATTGTCTGAAAAATGAAGGGCCAAATTCAATTTCCTGGTAAACAGTCTCAACTGTACAATAGTTTCAACCAGGTTGGCCCTTTTTGCTGGTACAAAATTCAACCCTTTAGAAAAAAGTTCGGCCCACTCCCCATCAATCACTAGGTGACTAAGATTGTAAATACTGAAATCACCTTGCACATTTTTAATAATTTTACATACATTAGAATCATGTTCATGACACATCAAAACATTACTCATCTCCAGTGTTGGGTTTGAGCACCCCCCTCCTCTGTTGGCCCTGGTACTGTCCCTGGCCATATCTCCAACTTGTTTGATTCCCGTCCCTCTGGTTCATCAATCTTTCCAATATCCTCGGGGGCTCTAAAGGGGCTCCAGATTCCACGTCATCTCTGTCCAAGTCAACAATTACATCCTGTTGAGCTTGCCCATTAAAGAAACTAGTTTGCTGACCTAGTGGTGGCCAATGAGGTGATTAGAAAAAGGGAAATTGGGACATTTTTTGCCTATTGTCCAATGAGAATGTGTCTCACTGGAGTAATCCAGACTGGGAGACAGGACAGGATAGTTTCTTAAGAGCTTTTATTCTTCCTTTTAGTGTTGACTTCTTTGACATCAGAAACATTATATGTAGATTGTGGGACATGTCCACTATTGATAACAAAGTACACTCAGTAGTAGGATACAAGCCCACTATAGTTTACAAGAGGGAAGTTAGTCTAAAGGGCCTATTAAAAAGAGATTCTAGTGCACCCACACTGGGTGGTTGTTACAAATGTGGGAGATGTAATCAGTGTCCAGCCATGTTTCAAGGTGAGG
The DNA here is from genome assembly GCF_019279795.1 of Protopterus annectens. Classification (NCBI taxonomy): domain Eukaryota; kingdom Metazoa; phylum Chordata; order Ceratodontiformes; family Protopteridae; genus Protopterus; species Protopterus annectens. Next base: position 531,448,088 of record NC_056750.1, on the reverse strand, counting down.
CCATCAAAATCACTGGTTATGGTATGGTAAAACCTAGGAAGAAATACTTCTGTTACTCAAAGGGGGTGGTGTATGTCACAGTGTGTGATCTATGCAACAGTTTCTACATTGGTAAGACCAAAAGAGCACTGAGGCAAAGGGTGTAGCAACACCTGTATGACATCAGGAATAAAAACATAAACAGTGCTTTGAACAAACACATTTGTGCGTGCCCCACACATACTTTTAAGTTTGTGCCATAGACCATATTAACCCTGGAGCAAGAGGGGGACCAACGGATGAATGGCTAGAATTTAAGGAATTAACATGGCAGATTAAAACTAATGCCTGCCAAGTACCAGGTCTTATTGACAGAATTTCCTTGAGTTCTGTTTTAAAATTAAAATCGATGTATTTTTTATAGGTTTATTAGTTGTATTTTTAATTTGATTTTTTGCAAGAATCAAGTTTTAACAATTTTATTAACTTTGTAATTTTTTTTTTTTTTGAGGAAATGATGTAATTACATTGACCAATGGTTAGGTGGGGTGATGTAGTTATGTTTGTCATGATCATGTGATTTTATTGAAACTTGACGAAAAGCGCTTAAATAAACTTGGATTTTGCTTGTTGTCTGTTCTGCAGGCTTCTTTCATCTATTTGCCGCTTTTGAGTGATTTTACTTTGTTTATTTCTTGGATTTGTCAATACAAATTCCCTGGAACAATTAGTCAGATTATCAACTAGGGGTGTTATCATCTTGCATCTTGTCCATACTAATATGGTAGTACCTTACACTGTAACTTGCCTATCTTCACCACTTGTTTGGTCTGACCATGAAAGAGTCTCCTTTGAAATAATATTTAAACCAGAGATCCCTTCCTTCCACCCAAGGTACCTTTAGAAATTTCTTTACAACAAGCTACTTACTCCTACCTAAGTGATACATAGGCAAGCTTCATATCCCTACCAAACCCAGTTAACTCCAGGCTAAAACACCTACCCAAGCCAAAGACAATTACACGGTCTTTATTAGTTATGGTTGTAATCTCAAAAACAAAACCCAGCAATGCGCTGAGCTGATTGCGAGCAATACTACTTACACTGAGGCTGAAGATACAGCAAACCTACTAGTCAATAAATTTAGCTCCAGCTTTAACCCTCTCACCTCTCTGTCATTTTCTCAAGATACAACTGAAACTGACTTGCCTCCAGCTATCACATAAGACCAAGTCCTACAAGCGCTATCAGAAGCTAACAATACTCCATCACTGTATCCTGACAATATCTGTGGTTGCATTTTAATTAGCATGAAGCACGATTTAGCCTTACCCCTAATAACACTCTTCATTCTCAGCCTCATTGCAGGTTTTGTACCAAGTGAATGTAGAACAGCTATAGTCATTCCCCTGCATAAGGAAGGACCTTCCAGAGACCCAGGAAGTTACACACCCACATCTCTGACCAGCCTCATTATCAAAGCCATGGAAAGTCTTATTATGGAACTAGTTTAACAGGACATAGAGAACCTCCAAACATTGAACCTGTCTAATTTTGGATTCATCAAGGGCAGGTCATGCTTCCTCAACCTAGTGAACTTTTTTGAAAAAGTCACCAAAGCAATGAATGAAGACAAAAAGGTGCACACTGCATACCTCAACTTAGCCAAAGCTCATGGCATAATTCTCCTTTCAGGCACAGTAGAAAAGCTGAATAAACAGGAAATAAACTCCTGTGTCACCCCTTGGATTGCCAACTGGCTCACAGATAGGACCAACAAAATCAAAACAAAGAAAGTTACCTCCACAAAGAGAACCATCACCAGTGTAGTCCCCCAGGTTTGTGTGCTTGGACCTCTCCTGTTTGGCATCTACTTTTCTGAAATAAAAGCCAGTACCAAAGGCCTCTGGTTAAAGAAGTTTGCAGATGACTGCAGGCTAGGATTAGTCATTGAATGCCCACATGACTTAGCCATCCTGCAGGAAGGTTTGTCCCAAATAAATAACTGGTACCAAAATCATGGACTGAAACTAAATACCAAAAAAAATGCATTATTTTATCCCTTGGGAAGTCTTCTACCCCAGGGAGTCACCACATTGACAACACACCCCCAAGAGTTGACCCAATTGTTTGGGATTTTGGGAACTTATGTGAACAGTGACCTAACATTTGAGTAACATGCCCATTGTTATAAAAAAATCCTTCTATACTGCACAGCTTATAAACAAATGGATTGTGTCTAGATCTAGGGATGCCACTCTCCCCATTTAATCAGCCCTTGTTAGGTCAGTCACTGAGTGTAATGCCCCTTTTGGGCATGTATCTGTCCAGACACGTGCAACAACTGGAGCGCTCACAGTTATATCATACTAAAAGGATACAAGCCCTAACCAACATGTCTTATATGAATCAACCCAAAACCCTGTCACTATACACAATATACTAAAGACTAGTAAATGGGGACCTGTGTTTGGCATATACGGAATCATATGACCCTTAACTGATGGATTTACTGCACATCATCAAGTTAAATGACATCAGAAATACTCTGTGTAGGGCTCTAATCCTTTTCTGCAACATCATCAGAATGGTTTAGAGGGAAAGGTATATTTCACAGAGGATAGTTCTTCTCTGGAAAAGACTGCCCATCCACATAAAACAAAGTTCATCACTGTTCATATTCAAGTTTATGGATGGGAAACAGAAAATCTACCCAAGGACTGCCTCTTGTACTACTAATGAACCAGGGCAGCTGGTAAATGCTTTATCCCATGAATGGGTTGCCTCAAATCATCTATGGTATAATCCCAATTATTCTCACTAGGGTTGATATATAATTATTGAAAATGGACTAGATAAGGCCAATCTATATCCAAATGAGATAGATTTAATTCAAGCATAGAAAGAGAAATTGGCTAGGCGTACAATGGCCAACAAGGAAAGCTACCGATGACCCTATAAAATTAAGAAAGTTGACTGGCCAGTCTTCTGATGGGGTGCATTTACTGAGAGTGAGAATACCCGCCTCCTTCAAAAAAACAAAACAAAAAAAAACACTAAGTCCATGTGCTAACAGAAGATACATATTCAGAAATTCACTGGTACATTAAATAAAAAATGACAGTCTCTGGAATTATGTATGTATACCATGACAGTTTCTTCCTTCCATTCTTACTTTCATTCATTCTCTGATATCTGCATTATTTTATACAAAGCCAAAATAATTATGGGTTGTACACATACACATTTTATCAGTCTACAACATTGTCAGTTTACCTCATAGAACATCTTTGAGATGTAGGTGAAAAGAGGAGCAACCTGCAAAACAAACAAACAAACAAACAAACAAAAAAACATATGGAACATATCGACACAGAAGGACATGCGGTCTGTACAAAGATGGTAGCCCAAACAGGAAGCAGCTGCACACCATGTAATTTTGCAATCAGAGAAAAAAAAACAGAAGTTCAAGGTACACCTACAAGTTACAAAACATAGCATGTTTCTAGTTAGAAGAAAGATTCCATATGAAAAAAACAGCACCATTATGTACACATCATTCTTCACATGCCAATCTCTGCAAGTTTAAGGAACATAATTTCTCTTCTCCAAATAACTGTAGCCTCTTCTGTTTTTCTTAACTTAAAATAATTCTGCCATCAGTATGGCAAAGAAAACTGATCTGAAAGAATATGCATTTTACAGAAACCTTAGACCACGTTTATGTCTGACAGCAGACACTGATGTGCTTTAAATGAGATATTCATCTCTGTCTTAGCACCACCCTCTTGTTCACTGACTCCAGATTAGAAGTGGAATGATGTTCATCATATTGATCACTGCTGCAGTAGCCTTAGCTATTTGGGTTATATCCTGACAAGGATATTATAACCAGCAAACTTCCAAAGCTTCAGGGCACCTTCCACATGCCCAAATTGTCAGGCAGGTCAAGCTGAGATGACTAAAGGACAACTTTGGGTGCCATGCCTTTCAGAGCTTTACTACCACCAAAGTGCACACTTCTCTGATGCTTTCAAGGCTTGATGGCCGACTTGGTGCTGCTTCTTTGCTGGGCCTGGAGTTTAGTGTTTTAACACACTGTCACAACTCTGTATCGAACTTTTAAATGGAAGTGGTCTCTTTTTCTGTCAGTTTAAAAGTTGTGTAATATAATTGAAAACCATTTTTTTCTGTGGAAAACCGTATTTATTTTACTTTTGGGGACTGGCAAAATATTTTAAAGTGCATGTTACTGTGTTTTTCAGTGAAAAGGTGACTTGTAGTTTTTACTGACATTTGCTGCTTGTCTTCTTGGAAAAGAGGCACAATTTTTGGCCTGACCATGGAGCAAAATACTGGTCCCATGGTTGGTCCTTCTTCCAGCCACCAAAAGAAAAAATTAAGCAAACAGCCTTTCCACCACAGCAGGTTGCAATTTGCCTCAGCTGCAGGTGGGTGACCCTACTGAAGCCATTTGTTGTACATCAACCACTTAAGTTTTACCCCAGATCACTCTTGTGTATCAACTGCAGCCACTAAGGACTAGGGGTTAGCCACATCCTCTGTGGCTGTTGAAGTCCCCTCAGTAACAAGGAAGAGTCACTTTTATTGGTCCTGGGAAATGGAACAGGGAAGGCTTCCTAGTTGTGTCAGAATGCCGTGCCCATTGCTGGGAAGCTGCTGCTGCCATTAGTAACCAGGTTGGCCTCATTTTTCTTGTCAAAAGGAAACAGAAAACTAAGCATGTGTCTACCCCTTCTTAAATTTTCTTAAGACATGAGTTGTTTACTGAGTCTGGCTCAAGGTTTAATTCAGGATATTGATCCTTCTTGTAATGCAGTTTCTGTAAAGAAGAGATTTAAGATTCTGAATCTGAACAGGAAAATGAAGGAACAGATAAAGGTTTTCTCCTCAGATTTCTGATTCAGACTCAGAGTAGAGTTCAGTTTCTGATTCACCTTGTGGGGGAGGGTCCCTTTTATGGGTATAATGTGCCAAGGCTTTTAGTGAAAGAATACTGAGGTTTTTCAGTAACTCAGAAAATACTATCAGTTGTTACAGACGGAATTTCCAGAACCTATACCTTTCCTCCTGTTCTGTCTGCTTTAGAGGATGTGTGTGTTCTACTGCCTACAGTTTTCCTGATAGTCAGCTATCTGTTCCTAAAACGACAGATAAGATGTATAAAGTTTCTCAGTCATTTAAGTGTTTATACACTACAATACTCACAAACCTGACCCAGCAGATCTAGCTTTAGTTAATCCCACTGGCTGCTAAACACTTAGTTAGTTCCAGTCCTACTCTTTCTTTTAAGGATGGGAAAATGACTGATAAGTATGTTAGGCTCATATGTTAAAATTTGTTTTGACTAATTGTGGAAGTATGAGGAGTGCTTTATCTGCAGTTTCTTCTTGTGATATAAAATCTGCTTTAAATAATTTAGTTTCTTCTATAGCACAGGGCAGTACTCATTATTTACAGTGTTTGTATGACTCTGTTGGTACTTCTTTCAGAGCTTTGGCCACTGGTACTGTTTTTGAGGAGGTTTTCCTGGCTGCATTCTCAGAACCTCCCAGATGATGTTAAAATGAGATTTTTAAATTCCCTTTGGACAGAGATTTAGTTTTTGCCCCCCCCCCCCCCACCTGCTGCAGAGGTGAACAAAAAGTGAGAAAAAGGGGTAGGCTGATCCAGGGAATCTCTTAAGATTTTTCAGCCTTCCTTTTCTAAATTTTCAAAGTGATTCTTTAACACCTCATCCAATTTTTGCAAAGAGCAGAGTTAACAGTCTCTCTCATATGATGTTATGTAGTCCTATCTCGCCGTAATTCTTGCTGGATGGGTTTGGAGCCAATATTCGGCTCCGACTCGGCCGATACTTAAATTCGAGAGCTTTTACTGGCTTGAGGCTAACCCCTTTCCCATGGTGCCTCACGGCAATTCCCCAGATCTCATTTGCCTCAAAAGCTTTGAGGTTGTCTCCTTACTGGCTCGTTGGCTAAGTAGAAGATTTTTTTACTAAATCGTGTTTTTTCACTGCTTTATTTTCTTCAGTCTTTTACTCCTTATAGTTAATAGTTTTTCTTGTGTGATTGTATTGAGTGTTTGACCCCTATTTTCCCCCCATAGGATTGCACTGCCCATTTCAGTTAGAGGCCCGTAGTTACACATTTAAGTCAGAGGGCCTTTCCTCCCTGAGTGTTAGTTCTTTATATATATAAAAAAAAAATATATATATATATATATATATATATATAGAGAGAGAGAGAGAGAGAGAATCTTTCTAAATTTCTTTCTTTACTGTTTGTTGGTATTTCTACCTTGGTAGATAATATTGTTAGTTGTCTTTTTTCGTAAGGTAGCTTTATTAGTTTGTTCTTGTTAGCATATCTAAGGAAAAGGACAGAGAACATAAGGACCATCGCCCTTCAGGGTTTAAAAAAATGTGATAAATGTTCACAAAAGATGTCTTTGACAGACAGTCACACTAGCTGTGTGTACTGCTTAGGCAAAGCCCACTTACAAGAACCCTGTACTTTTTGCCATGCCTTCAGTACTAGGGTTCTTAATGAGAGGAAACGCAAACTCATAGATAGGGGTCTTATGACCAGTTCCTTCCAGGAACAACTGGAACTTGGTCAGACAGCTCCTAAGACTACCAAACGAAAATCTTCGGCTTCAGCTTTGGAACCATCGAAAAAGTCCAAAGCGATGGAGCCAAGGAGTTCTGGCTATGATTCTGCTTCTTCTGTCTTGGTGCCATCGGTGTCTTCGGTGCCGAGGCAACCTTCAGTACTGAGACAGTAACCTGAGATTGACCCTGTCTCATCTACCTTGAGATCTCCTACTTTGGGGAGGAGGAGATCTCCTTCTGTCTCCACCCGATCCTCCAGGACATACTCAGATGAGGACATCAAGAGGGTGGTGAAGAGGTTGCTTTCTGACCTGGCTCTGGCAAGAAAATTGGCTCCTATGGACCCAAAGGCTTCAGAGCCGACCCTTTTGCAATCCACTGCTGCTCCTCCAATTGCTTCGCTCTTGGAGCCAATCACTTCAGGTTCCTCGATGTTGGATTCTTCGGTTCCGAGAATTCTTCCTGATTCCTCGGAACCGATAACTCTGTCCTCAGCGGCTCAGTCTGGAGCCGAGGGATCTGGGAGCCGATGCTCTAGAGTCAACTCCTAAAGGGATAGTCACCCTGAAATTTCTTCAGAACTCACCCTCCCTCTCTGTGCTTTGGCTCAACTCAGCTTGGTTCCCACATCTGCTTCAGAGCCATTTCCCCTTGCTCGGAGCCAACCATCCATCTCCTCGAAGTGGAGGTCTTCTTCATAGTGGGGAAGAAAGGCCTTTGAAGCAATAGAGAAGGCTTTATCATCTGCAAAAGCCATACCTTTGGAAACGATGTCCCACCAGCAGCCAGCAGCAACCTCTTCTCCCCTGCCACTCTCACAGCATAGGGAACTAGAGACACAAGCAGTCCTCATTGGAGGAACCCCCTCTTCCAAGACCTCCCCAGATTATCCCACTGGAGAGCTCCCTCGGAAGAGACTTTGTAAGAGGAAGCATGTTGACTCACCTGAGTCTGTCACGTCTAACACTGATTTGGAGGAATCAGTAGGGTCCCCTAGATCCCTCCCTGAGGATGTCTCCTTTTCTAACATCCTGGAAATCCTCACACAGAGGGGTGATTGGAAGAACTCTAACCCTACTGAGAATGAATCAGTGTATCTTGAGGCCTTTGGTTCCCAACCTTCCACCTCCTGGGTGACACTGCCTTATGACCAGCTGTTGGGAGTAATATTGCGGAAAGCCTGGACCTCCCCAGACACAGTGGAGCCTGTCCTGAGGAGGCCAAACAAATTTATGACTGCACCAGAAGATAAGTCTTTTCTTTCCAAAGAGGTTCCTGTTGATGCTATGGTGGTAGCAGCAGCCACCAAGAAGGAGTTGTCCGAGACATCTTCCAATATCCATCCTCCTAACAAGGAGTCCAGAACGATGGATAGGTATGGTAAGTATGCTTTCTCTGTAGTGGCATTTACCTTAAGATCGGTGAATTACCTTTCCCATTTTACTCAACTTCAGAGGGATCTCCTTAAGGAGTTGGGAGATACCCTTCAGGGTTCAGTAGCTTTGGGATCCATGGATAACATTTCTGCGCAGCTCTCCACCATTACATCAATAGCTAACTCCTCCATGATGCTGATTTCCTGTGCAGCAGATAGAGCAAGCAGGGCAGCCGCAGCAGGAATCTCTCTTATGAGACATTATTGGATGTGTCTTTGTAACTTCATGGAATCCTTTAAGTCTTCCTTCACCAATGTCCCCTTTGATGGTTCAACTCTTGTTGGACCTCAGGTGAAAGAGACCTTGACCAGGTGTGAGCAGGAAGGGAAAACCTTATCTGCTGTTGGAGTCCATATCTCCCTTCCTTCTAGACCCCATCCCAAGGGTCAAACAAGAGGGAAAATGTGGTTCTGTAAATCCCAAAAAGGTTTCCCTCAGGCACAAAGTCAACCCTCCCCTAGGGGCAGAGGGGGAGGATATAACAGAAGATGCCATCCTTGCAGCAGAGGAAGTCCTCAACACCAGGGAGATAGAGAAACCTTCTCCGATCATCCCTTCCATCGCCCTTGAGGGGTTGCCCGACTGTCCATCTCTGGAGACAGTCAGGGGTCGTCTATCACTGTACCCAACTGCCTGGCTAAACATTTCACAAGATCATTGGGTACAAACCATAATATCCAGAGGTTACCTGATTCTCTTTGTTTTTGATCCCCCAGTAAACCAGTCTCTTCCAGATGTGCCACCCATTCAACTAGACCGTGCAACATCAGAGGTCATCTCGTTGCTGCAAAAAAGAGTCATCCATGAAGTCCCCACAGAGCAAATAGGATCCAGAACTTACTCACTATTCATTTTAGTTCCAAAAAAGACAGGGGACTGGAGATCAATTCTAGATCTCAGCGAACTCAACAAGTCTGTAAAGAAATCAAAGTTCCGAATGATCCCTCTGCAGTCGATATTTCCCTTTATCAGGAAAGACAATTGGATGTGCTCAATAGATCTTCAGGACGCATACTACCACATCAAAATGGACAGGCCCTCCAGAAGACACTTCCGCTTTCATCTGGGAGCCAATCATTTTTAGTTCTGAACACTGCCTTTTGGCCTCACTACAGCCCCAAGAGTGTTCACCAAATGCATGGCAGTGGTAATGGTTCACCTGAGGCGTCAAGAATTTCAGGTGTTTCCGTACCTAGATGACTGGCTCCTCACTGCTACCACCAAGCATCAATTGATCAGAACCAGGGACGAGACCTTTTCCTTGTGCACCAGATTAGGCATCACAGTAAACCTAAAAAAATCAGCCTTATCTCCATCGCAGCACATTGTATTCTTAGTTTCAGAAATAAACTCAATCATCATGACAGCAAGACTAACACCAGAAAGAGTATAATCATTGCTCAACCAAGTCAGATCTTTGCTAAACACTCACAAAGTTCAGGCCAGGGTAGTCATTCAAGTCCAAGGGACTATGGCTTCCTCCATTCTTTTAGTTCCCCTAGCCCATCTGCACATGAGAGTACTTCAGTGGCTACTCTTTGCCCAATGGTCAATGCAGGATCTTCCCCTGTCTCATCAGATTCTCATTATAAACACTTGCAAGAAGGATCTGACATGGTGGTTGCATATGGAACAACTTCTCTTAGGTCGTCCACTTGTTCTTCCTCAAGGAAATTCAGTTTTGACCACGGACGACTCCCAGATAGGGTGGGGGGGTGGTATTATCTGGGAATGATGGTCCAAGGTACGTGGCAGAATCACGAGAACCACTTACACATCAATGTTCTGGAGATGAGAGCGGTGCTATATGCATTGCAAGAACTTCACAGTTCTCTTCCCACCTGGACAATTGTGATTCAATCATACAGCATTTCTGTCGTGTGGTACATAAACAAGCAAGGGGGAACCAAATCTTACCCGCTTTGTCGAGAGGCCTTAAGAGTTTGGAAATGGGTGATGGACACTCAACGCTTTCTGGTATTTGCGCATATCCTGGGGAAGTCCATTGTGATAGCAGACAAACTCTGTCAAGCAATTCTCATGCCTCACGAGTGGTCCCTGAATTCAGAAGTTGCGAAAGAGATCTTTCATAGATGTGGCCAGCCTTGCTGCGACCTATTCGCCACACACCTGAACACCAAATGCAGCAGCTTCTTTGCCCTAATTCCCCATCCAGGGATGTCACCCAGGGATGCTCTAGTCCATGATTGGCCCCCGGGACTCATTTATGCCTTCCCACCTTTTCCTCTCATTCCAAAAGTGATACAGAATGCAAAACAGTTGAAGAGTACCCTGATCCTCATTCCTTCTTACTAGCCTCGTCAAGTCTGGTTTCTGTTCCTGTGGCCCTACATCTTGGATGAACCATGGATTCTGGAACCATCTCCAGACCTCCTGATTCATCAATCGGGGCAGTTCCATCGTACCATCCACACCCTAAAATTGACAGCATGGCTGCTCCAGTTCCACGAATAGCCAGGTGTGTTTCCCTCTCACCTTCAGTCAAACACATTCTGATTTCTTCCCACAAGCCTTCCACTAGGAAGTTATATTCCAGCAAATGGAAAAGGTTCTCTATCTGGGCTGTAAACCAAGGCTTAGATCCCTATACAGCTCCTATAGAATCTATTTTGTCCTTCCTTGCCTCCATCTTTCATGAAGGAGGTGCGGTTGCTACGGTTAGAGTTCAGTTAGCTGCCATCTCTAATTACATTTTTGGCTACATGGGAAATCCCATCATATCCCACTCTTTGTGCAAAACCTTTTTGAAGGGAGTTCTCCTTCTCAGGCCTCCAATCAAACAGCCACCAGCACCCTGGGACCTAAACTTAGTTCTCACATCCTTAATTTCTTCCCCTTTTGAACCCTCTTCTTCATCAGATCTGAAATTATTATCTTGGAAAATGCTATTTTTAGTAGCTATAACTTCTGCTAGGAGAGTCTCAGAATTGCAAGCTCTTACTATTCGACCCCCTTGCATTGTTTTCCACAAGGATAGAGGCTCATTTAGGACTAACCCTTCCTTTCAGAACATAATCTTAACACTACTATTGAACTTCCAGTGTTTTTTCCAAATCATTCTAATAAATCTGAATACAGGCTACACTAGTTAGATGTCCACAGAAGTCTCAGGTTTTACCTACACAGGACTAAACAATTTAGAAAATCTGATCATTTATTTGTTTTCTTTTCAGACAAAAATAAAGGCTTTCCTGTTTCTAAGGTTACCCTCTCAAAATGGCTTTCAGACTGCATTTCCTTTGCTTATCAGACTACCAGCAAACAGTTACCCAACAAAGTAAAAGGCCAGTCTACAAGGGCAGTATCAACTTCATGTGCCTTTATAGCTAGGCTCCCAATTGATACTATTTGTGCAGCAGCTACTTGGGCAAGACCACAAACCTTTGTCACTCATTACAAATTGGATTTGGCCTCCCGGAACAGATCATCCTTTGGGTCCACTGTGCTGAAGAGTCTCTTCGCTTGAGCCACCCAGGATAAAGGTGCTAGGAACGTTGTCCCATCCAGCAAGAATTACAGCGTGATAGGACTACATAACATATAGAAGTTATGTACTTACCATAACGTTCCATGTTTGTAGTCCATCTTGCCTACATTCTTGCGTCCCTCCCTCCTGCCCTCTTCCTGTTCCTGGAGGATCTGGTGGACTATACTTATGCTGTCTGACCTGGTTGTAGTTGTTGTCCACCTGGCATGGATAATGTTACACAATGTTCTGTCTGTATGTACACAGTTATTGATAGTTGCATAACTATTAGGTGCTTCTTGCTTCTTGCAAACAAGATCTGGGGAATAACTGTGAGGCACCATGGGATAGGGGTTAGCCTCGAGCCAGTAAAAGCTCTCGAGCTTTAGTATCGGCCGAGTCAGAGCCGGATATTGGCTTTGAATCCATCCAGCAAGAATGTAGGCGAGATGGGCTACAAACATGGAACGTTATGGTAAGTACATAACTTCTTTTTTTAAGAAGACATGGCAAGGGCATTCCAAAAAAAGAAACCTCAGACCTCCCAAAACCAAGGATAGACAAAAAAGTTTGAATGACTTTTCAAGAGTCCTTGTAACCTCTTCCAATCTTGGATCCTTCTTTCTTCCAGAAAATGTGAATCTCCATTTTTCTGTTTGGCAAGAGATAGTTTCTGGCAAATGAGTTCTGAAGATTATTCATCAAGGTTACCAATGGCAGTGGGAAGAAATTCTTCCTTTCCATTGGGTCATTCCTCATCCTCCAGATCAAACTCTTGTTTCTACTAGTTCTTTATGACAATCTGTCCCGAAGAATGATAGAACCAGTTTCTTCTTCCCATCTCTGGAAAGGTTTGTATTCACAGATGTTCTTAGGTGCCATAGGGAAACAAATGTTCGGATACTACTTCTGGATCTTTCTTTCCTAAACCTGTTTGTGGTAGTGTCCAACTTCAGAATGGTGTCACTTTACAGCCCTTTACCTCTTCTCCCTCTTTCAAGTTTCCATGTAACACTAGACTTAAAAGATACTTATAATCTGTTAAGTTAATTTATTCAGAGCCTCCCTGTGCCTGGAGATACTTGTAATCTCTTAAGCTCATTTATTCAGAGCTTCCCTGTGCCTTGATTGGGCAGAAGGCTTGGATTGTTTCTATAACCATCTGGACCTACAAAGTTGATATAAGTATTTTTTGCACTTGCACTAACTATTTTGGTTGAATTTATTACTGTTTTAGCCTGCACTTGTTAAAGCAATGCCATCTGTTTGTTACTGTATTGCTCTTAGCTTGTTTTCACAATAGTCTATAATATTTCCTATCCTCCTCAAGTAATGGAAAAGCAGTTCTGAGTTTGCAAAAGTATTCCTGAGTCTGCCAAAATATTTCTAAGTTTTGCAAAGTTTTCTGTGTTGTTCTGTTATGTTGTGCACTTTTTTTGTATTTTGTTGAATATTTTCAAGATCAGTGAACTTATTTCCAAAGATTCCTGATAGTGCAAGAATTCAGATGATTGTTGTAAAGCATTTGATGTGAAGTTGTTAAATCTCGCCATTTATTCTCACTGATGGGTTAGGAGCCGATCCTCGGCTCCGACTAGGGTTGCCACCTTTCTACTGTGCCTTTTCCTGACAAACAAGCCCGCCCCCATGCACAATCAAGCCACACCCATTCCCTTTAATAGTCACGCCCCTTTACTCTAGCACCCTTCAGCACAAGCATCCAATACAAATCATGTAGTCATTATATATTCACTGTAACATCAAACGAACTAAGCCTTGGTATAGACGGTATACCCTAGAAAACACAGATAAAGGTAAACAGTGATGACAAGCTATACAAAAAGCTACATTTAAGCCTCACTATAATTTGAAGACTGTACACCCTAGACATAGACACCCTAGGAAGAAACACAGGTCAAGGTAAACATCACAGTGATGACAGACTCGAAAAGACAGTTCTACAGTCCAAGCATTTATACAAATCATGTAGTCATTATATATTCACTGTAACCAAGTCCAAAACCAGATGAAAGACTAAAAACATTGCAGTAAAAACAGCCTTGGTATAGAAAATGCAGATCAAAGTAAACATAACAGTGATGACAAACTAGAGAAATGATAGTTCTACAATCATAGCAAGAACCCTATATAACTCCGTCAGTATACATTCACTATCAAAGTGCACCCAAATGAAAAATAAATCAAAGTGCACCCACATGAAAAATAATAAATCAAAGTGCACCCACATGAAAAATAATAAATCAAAGTGCACCCACATGAAAAATAATAAATCAAAGTGCACCCACATGAAAAATAGTTACACTAACTGCAGTTAAAAACAGCCAAACAAACCCTTCCTATATATCTCTTGAGACAGTATCCTAGAAACTACAGATAAAGAATAAGGTAGATGTGGTAATTACAAACTAGAAATTGTTCTAGTTAATAATCATCACAACATGTTGAACATCTACATACAGTTACACGCACATCTTGTCACCATCAATGAATGAGATAGTGCCAGCACAGCTAGTGAATTAATATAAATTTAATATTTAAAAAATTCACTAGTAGCTGTGCTGGCAGTATTTCAGTCCCCTTGTCACACTAATCTTTGAAAATCTACCTTAATTCCAAATAATTCATCCATTAAAAAAATTCCACTTACCTCCAGAAAAAGCAGCAGCAGGGTTCCTTAAACAAGCTTTCAGCCAGAGCAGAACAGGCAGCTAACAAAGGGCCAGCAAGCAGCAGGCAGGCAGGGGAACACAACACCACCCAGTCGGCCAGTCCACAGCACTACTCCAGGGCAAGACTCCAGCAAGCAAGGCAAGCAGCAGGGCTAGGGCAATCCTTCCTCCAGGCTCCAGGCAGCAACAGCAAAAGAAACCAGCATGGCTAGGGCAATCCTTCCTCCAAGCTCCAGGCAGCAACAGCAAAAGAAACCAGCACGGCTAGGGCAATCCTTCCTCCAGGCTCCAAGGAGCAACAGCAAAAGAAACCAGCACACAAGGACACAGCCATACCAGGCAATCCACCGAAGACGTCCCAAACTAGCAAACAGCCAAACCAGCAAGAAATTTCAGACCTTAAGTACCGACCTTTTAGAACAGAGACAGTAAAAGGTAAAGTATAGCTGGAGCACCACTTTTTATCCCCTAATTTTCGCAGGCTTTGCGGGGATTTGACTCGCGAATCTAAGTGTTGATTGGCTGCTTGCTGCATGAGCCTCTTCTGCAGCAAGCAGCAAATCAACCGAGTCTTAGACGGCAATGTCATTTTTTTTTTTTTGTCGTACAGACGCACTAACGTCGTATGACTTATTATTATTTCCGGACTCCCAGAACGAGAACCGGAGTGCCCTATTGATTTCCGGACACTCCGGAAAAAAAACGGTGGGGTGGCAATGCTAGCTCCGACAAGGCCTATAGCAAAGCTCAAGGTTTGCCAGTAGCTCAAGACCAAACCCCTTATCCCATGATGCACTGCTGGAATTACCTCAGATCTAGTTTGCTGCGGCACAGATCTCGGGGTTCCAGATAGCTCAGACCATTATTAATTGATAGATTCTTCTATTTCCAAGTTTAAAAACTTTTTTTCTTCACTTCTTCATAGTATGTATATATATATATATATATATATATATATATATGTGTGTATATATATATATATATATATATATACATATATAGATATATATACATATATATATATATATATATATATATATATATATATATATATACATATATAATCTATAGAGTTTTAGACTTAGACTTAGTTTTAGATTAGTGCCCTGTGTTGGCTTCTGTTTTTCTATAGTGTTGGGCCTAAGAGTTGGCCTTGTATTTAACCTTAGGTGTACTTTGGTAGATAATTCTAAGTGTGTTGTTTAATTCTTTAAAATTGTTTAATCTGAAGCCTCTTCCAAAATCTGGCTTCAAGAAATGTCCGGATTGTGGACAAAAAATGTCTGTCAGTGTTGGGCATGTTCAATGTGTTTATTGTCTGGGGGCTAAACACCTCCAAGACTCTTGCAGTATATGTCACTCTTTCTCCTCCAGGGTACTTTTAGAGAGAAGGAGAAAATGAGTAAATGAGTAGACAGTGGTTTACTTCAGCACCCCTTCTCTGAAGCGCTGGGTGACCAGGATAGTGCTAGTAGATCCTCAAAATCTTCCAAATCCTCAGATGACTTGAAAGCATCCAAAAAGACTAAAAAAATGGAGGGTATAGGGTCATCGGTTCCACTATCCTCGGAGCCGAGTGTCCTTTCTGTTCAGAGCCAGCTCACAGTTTTGGAGCTGGTCTCTGAGATTCCCTCATCTCCCCTGCTCCAATCAGCACCTTCGGTGCACTCTTCGAAGTCTTCTTTCAGCCTCTCAGATATGGATATGGACAGGCTACTGCAGAAGCTTCTACGGGCACCAGGCCTTACTAAATTGTTGTCGGCTCCGATGCCTTCGTCGGAGCTGAAGACCATTAACTCGGACTTGACTGCTCCTCCTCCAAGCCGTACTGGACTCTTGGAGCTGAAGGAGACTGACCTGATAGTTGTTGAACCTGTGGAGCCGAGACCTGCACTGGTGTTATCGGTTCCATCTACTCGGATATCCTCGGCGCTGACCAGGGACTCTAGGAGCTGACACTCTCCTGTCGGGTCTAGGGAGGATAGTCATACCGATTTGTCAATGTCGACTCTCCCTCTCGAAGCTTCGGCTCAGATGAACTCCGCTCCCACCTCGGGTCCAGAGCCCATGGCCTCAGTGTGGGAGGATCAGACAGTCTCTTCGGAGCCATCTACTTCTTCTCGTCGGAGCCATGGTGCGTTCGATGCTATGAGGAGAGTCCTGTCTCCAAACACATAATCAGCATCAGGTCTGGCTTTCTTCTCCCCTCAAGCACCTGTGTCCACTCCTGCTTCTACCGGTCCACCCAAGCATAGAAACGCTGAGCCTCAAGTAGCCCCACAGGGCACCCCCTGCTCTTCTGAGACCTTCCCAGATCCCCCCACTGAGGAGGTACCCAGTAAGAGACTGTGCAAGAGGAGGCACTTGGACTCCCCACAGGAGTCTTTGACATCTGACACTGACTTGGATGAGTAAGAAGGGTCCCCTCGATCCCACTCTGAGGATATCTCCTTTGTGGAGATATTAGAGATCCTTAATCAGAGGGGTGGTTGGCAGTCCAAAAGCCCTACTGAAGATGAGTCAGTGCTCTTGAAGGCTTTCGGGTCTCAACCTTCCACTTCTTGGGTGTCTCCACCTTATGATGAGCTCATAGAGCTGATCTCTCATAAGGCATGGGAGTCTCCGGAGGCCATGGAACCTGTCCCTCAGAAGCCAAATAAGTTAATCTCTGCCCCAGTGGACAAAGCCTTTTTGACTAAGGGAGTGCCTGTTGATGCCATGGTGGTGGCTGCAGCCACCAAAAAAGAAACGTCTGAGACGTCCTCATCTATCCATCCTCCTAACAGGATTCTAGGACCAAGGATAGATATGGGAAGTGCATGTTTAGTTCAGCGACTTTTTCCCTTCCATCACTTAACTATTTAACCCATTTTACAAGACTACAAAGAGATCTCCTGAAAGAGCTAGGAGATACTCTCCAGGGTATGGTAGCTGCAGGGGTTGCCGACAAAGTTAACACACAGCTCGCTACCCTAAACGCGATTGTGAATTCGTCCATGTGCCTCATATCTTATGCAGCTGATGGTTCGAATAGAGCCGCTAGTTCAGGCATTGCTCTGCATAGACAAGCCTGGATGTGTCACTATTCCTTTGTGAGCCTCTCAAGTCTTCCTTTATCAACACCTCATTTGATGGCTCTTCCCTGTTTGGGCCCAAAGTGAAGGAAACTCTAACCAGGTGTGAGCAGGAAGGCAAGACTCTATCTGCCATTGGAGTCTGTTTTTCTCCCCCTACTCAGCCCTATCCCAAGGGTCCTAAGGGAGGAAAAATGTGGTTACGAAAAGTACAGGGAGCCTTTCATGATACACATGGAGAAACCCCCTCTAGAGACAGAGGAGGGGATATAATGGAAGACGCCACCCGTGCGGCAGTGGGGGTCCACAACAGCAGGGTGACAGAGGTCATTTCTCTGGTCAGCTCTACCAGCGCTCCTGAAAGGAGACCCGGCTGTCCGGCTCTGGAGGTAGTCGGAGGTCGCTTATCTTTGTACCCAGAAGCCTGGCAAAATATAACATCCGATACCTGGGTACAAAGCATAATTTCCAGGGAGTATTTCACACCTTTCTCTTCTCCTCCCATTCCTGTAAACAGAGTCCCGGATGTTCCACCCAGTCTCAGGGAACAAGCAACCATAGAGGTATGCAGGTTGCTAGGAAAAAAGAGTCATCCAGCCAGCCCCAGCAGACCAAGTTGGATTCGGAACTTACTCAAGATTCTTTTTGGTTCCAAAGAAAACAGGGGACTGGAGACCCATCTTGGACCTCAGCAGGCTCAACCAATTTGTAAAAAAAGAGAAGTTCCGAATGGTCATGCTTCAGGCCATTCTTCCATTTCAAGGGAAAGGCAATTGGATGTGCTCCATTGATCTCAAGGATGCATACTACCACATAATGATGGACAGACACTCCAGAGATCACCTGCATTTCCGGCTGGGAGCCAATCACTACCAGTTTTGAGCCCTGCCCTTTTGTCTCACTACAGCCCCCAGAGTGTTCACCAAATGCATGGCAGTGGTCACGGCTCACCTGAGGCATCTAGGATTCCAGGTGTTTCCATATCTAGATGATTGGCTCATCACCACTACCACCAGGCATCAATTGATTCAGGCAACACAATCTACTCTGACACTCTGCCACCACTTAGGTATTACAGTCAACTTCAAAAAGTCTGCCTTGTCACCATCGCAGCATACTATCTTTATAGGAGCAGAGTTAGATACCTCAACCACCACTCTACGTCTTCCAGTCGAAAGGGTCTCACTTCTTTGCCAACACGTCAACTCATTGGTGTCAAAGAACAAAGCTACAGCTGCAGAGGTCTTGAAGGTACTAGGTTTGATGGCGGCAGCAATTCTAGCCATTCCACTCGCAAGGATGCATATGCGAATTCTTCAATGGCTCCTATTTGCTCAATGGTCTTACCAGAAGTTACCAATGAACCATATGATTCTCATCACAAATTCTTGCAAGAGAGACCTTCAGTGGTGGTTGACGTCTCTTCATGTCACAATATGAAGACCCTTTGTGCCCCCCCCCAGTAGCCACTGTGACCACGGACACTTCCCTGATAGGGTGGGGGGGGCATTTTCAGGGAATAACTGCTCAAGGCACATGGACGGATCAAGAGTCACATCTGCATATCAATGTTCTGGAGTTGAGAGCAGTACTTCTGGCGATGCAGTACTTCCAGGACTCTCTTCCTCTAGGGACAATTGCAATTCAGACAGACAACATGTCAGTGCTATGGTACTTGAACAAACAGGGCAGAACCAAGTCTTACCCCCTTTGTTGAGAAGCCCTCAGGGTATGGCAATGGGCTGTGTCATCCCAGCGTTTTCTGTTAGCAACGCACATCCTGGGAAAATCCAGCGTGATAGTGGACAAGCTGAGCAGAGCGATCCTGTTGCCTCATGAGTGGTCTCTCAATGAACATGTTGTGGACTTGATTTTCCACAAATGGGGCCAGCCTTGCTGCGACCTCTTTGCCAGTCACATCAATACCAAATGCAGAAGCTACTTTGTCCTGATACCAACTCCGGGACATCCCCCAAGAGACGCACTCGTACACAATTGGCCTTTGGATCTCCTATATGCATTCCCAGCTATTCCATTGATACCTAGGTTTTTACAGAAAGCAAAATCACTGGGAAGGACTGTTATCCTCATAGCCCCCCATTGGCCTCAACAGATTTGGTTCCCTTTCCTTCACCATCATCTGCTGGAGGATCCATGGATCCTGGACCCAGTTCCAGACCTCCTGACACACCCGTCAGGGGACCTCCATCCTTCATTGCAGTCTCTAAAGCTGACTGCTTGGCTGATCCACTTCCCCAAATAGCCAGGCTTCATTCACTCTCCAATGATGCAAGACAAATTCTATTGTCTTCTCATAAGCCATCCACCAGAAAACTATATCGCAGTAAGTAGAAAAGGTACTCAGTTTGGGCCAGTGTACAAAAAAATGACCCTTTCCGAGCTCCTCTGCATCCATTTTAGACTTTTTGACAATGATTTTTAAGGAAGGAGCAGCAGCTGCCACAGTTCGGGTTCAGTTAGCCCCCATATCAAATTTCCACCTTGGATTTGATGGGTTAAATGTTATGGCCCACAAGTTATCTAAGGTTTTTCTTAAAGGTGTTTTTCACATGAGACCTCCTGTCAGAATCCTTTATTCTCCCTGGGATTTGAATTTTATGCTCTCAGATAATTCTTCCCCCCTTCGAACCAGCATCATCTTGTGATCTCAAAATTTTGTCCTGGAAAACTATTTTTCTAATGGCCATTACTTCTGCATGCAGAGTGTCAGAACTTCCAGCTTTATCCATCAGACCTCCTTACATGATTTTCCATGCTGATAGAGTATCTCTCAGAACAAACCCCTCCTTTTTGCCTAAAGTCGGTTCCGAGTCAAATATCAATCAGGTCATTAAGTTGCCAGTCTTTCTTCCCAACCATTCCAAAAAATTGGAATACATGCTGCACAAACTTGACGTACATAGACAGCTCAGATTTTATCTTGATAGAACTAAAGATATTAGAAAATCAGTTCAACTCTTCATATCCTTTTCGGAGGCCAGAAAAGGTAGACCAGTAGCTAAAACAACCCTTTCAAAATGGTTATCGGATTCTATCTCATTTGTTCATGCAAATGCTAACATACCTTTGCCACACAAAGCAAAGGCTCATTCAACCAGAGCCGTTTCTACGTCTTCTGCTTTTCAAGCTGAATTGCCCCTTGACAACAGTTATGCTGCAGCCACTTGGTCTAAGCCTCATACCTTTATCACTCCTTGCAAAGTAGATAAGGCTTCCAGGGACAGGTCTTCTTTTGGTTTCACGGTCCTGAAAAATGTACTCCCATGAGACACCCAAGATTGCGGGTGCTAGAGACACTACCCATCAGTGAGAATAAATGGCGAGATTTAATAACTTCACATAAAGAAGTTATGTACTCACCATAACGTTCCATGTGAGTTGTTTATTTCGCTTTTATTCTCACGTCCCTTCCTCCATCCCCCTCCTGGCTGACAGTTGACCTAGAGGCTAGTATCATCCTGGTTGTTCAATACTTGTTCTTCCTTCTTGGGGAGTGCTCCCCTTACAGGGGTATATATATATATATATATATATATATATATATATATATATATATATATACACACACAGCAAACAAGATCTGAGGGGCTTGGTCTTGAGCTACTGGCAAACCTTGAGCTTTGATATAGGCCATGTCAGAGCCGAGGATCGGCTCCGAACCCATCAGTGAGAATAAAGGCGAGATAAACAACTCACATGGAACGTTATGGTGAGTACATAACTTCTTTTTACTGCACATGAGCTCAAAACCAGTTAATTTTACATTAAGAGGGTTCTTTTCCACACTGGTAGGAGCAGAGCTAAATTCAACCCATCCAAGTTGGAAACAGCTGGTAGAATGTTTATTATGATTTTATCTATTGGCCTGAAAGATTAACTTCATCCTGCTGGTATAAAAGCCTTCCAATGTGCAAACCCAGTTCCCCATACCTTGTACATCAAAAAACTTCTCAAATTTATCATCCTGCATAGGAAACTCTCTCAATAGTCTCACATTGTTCACAGCTGCTTGAAGAGCTGACAGTTTGTGTAGAGGGCAGTACCACTGCAGGTCATCTAATTGTAGCTGCTCAACTTTTGGCAACTTTTGACAGAGGTCTGGAGAGATCCTGCTGAAATCTGAAGCATCCACTGCTAAAATTTAAAAAATAAGCACTTTTTGAGTTTTCTTTGCACTTTGCTGACTACATTTTATCATTTTGCTGCTTTTTAATGTATTTTTCTGCACTTTAAAAAAAGCTGTTCTGTTGCCTTAAGTAGCTTGTACATAGCATAGACTAGAGTCAGATCTGCTGAATCTAGACTGTATTGTTATACTTGAGCACTACATCAGCCATCCTACATTAGGAGAGTACTGCCTGCACCATTGTGGCAGAAGTGTATAGTCTGAGTCTCATCTGAGTTGGAGATTACTGGAGGAAAGCTCATTGTGTGCTTCCCCATTGGTAGTTTAGCTTAAAAGTGTTTTATTTTGGCTGTATTTAAGCCTAGCATTTGTGCTTAGCTACACACCTCCCAACAAGGTTCAGCAGTGCCCTGTAAAGACACAAACACCTTGAAAATAAATTTTCTCCTAGACATCTGTTTGTGAACCCTCCAAGCTTCCCTGCTGCATTGCAGGAACCTCAGTTGGACACTGAGAAGTGTTGCCATAGCCTTCAATAGAATAATCCCCTTTGTTAATCCTAAAGCAAAATCTGATCAAACTAGCCCACTCTCCAATAGTAGTTACTGTAAAAACCTGCCATAATGGATGGTCAGTTTCCAACCATTTCTTTGACCAGCCTGATTGACATGGGCATCCTGAGGCAATGTAGTAATTGCTTCATGTAGACTAACAACCACTTACTCCTAAAACCAATACAATATGTGAGACATTTAATTACATTATGAATTTGGAATCAATTCTCTCACATAACCAGAAACCGGACATCAAATTGATTGTCAGCACACACACACATCACCTTTCACACAAAACATAGTCCCAACTCACAAACCCACTTATGTGGAGGTAATCAATAGATACATACCAAAAGATCAGAGACCTCCCAAGTACAAACTACTTGCACTCACTACAAAGCAAATAGAACCCACTACACACAACAACATACATACCAGTGTCTCAACAAATAAGCCTGTAGGCAAAACACCTCAAAACCAAATGTCCTGGTCATAGATAACTCCATAGTGAAACACACAGATGTCCCCCTCACGAGCCAGGACAAGGCGAAGGTCACAGTCAGCTGCCTGTCAAGTGCCAGGATCCGTCAAACCATGCACACTCTCAGGTCACTCAACAACAATTACTGTTATTTATTTGTTTATTTTTAATTTATTTTACATTTGCTTACTGGCATGGTCCAACAGGACACAGGTCCATTTACAGTGGAGGCCTGAGCAGACAAGCTCCACATTAAGTAACATTAATTAAACACATATGAAAGAACAGCATACGCTTACATGAAACCACATGGGATATACATACGGAAGTAAAGCAATATAAAACTTACATGAAACTAACATGGGACATGCATACAGAAATAAACACAGTTCAGCGAGAAATAACTTACAAATTTTAAAAATCGGCAGTATAGTTTTTTTAAAATAGTAGCATGTAGGATAGTAGTTGTAATAGGAGGTAAGGTATATAAAGTGAAAAAAGAGCAGAAGGAATTATGTAATGCACAGACATTATGTTATGACTTTGTCATAGTACATGGCATGAATGACTTGAGGTATACCTCTCTCTACTGTATGAAGAGAGATATGACCATACTCTCAGATTATTTGTCCCAGGCAGGTATGTCCATAACCCTAAGCAGCATTCTACCTCCACCCAAGCTGATGCCTTAATATAGGCAAAAAATTATTGATTTCAACATTTGGCTTAGATTCTAGTCTCAATCCAAGGGATCCAGTATCTGTCAGCCTGAAAGACATGGTTGACAGACCATGTTGTTATGCCAGAGATGGTCTTTACCTGTCTCCTCTAGGCTTTCAGATATTGGCAAAGGTGCTTGCCTCCCCCATAGTGCCTTTTTTAGACAATGTCAAAACAACAAAATTTCTGATGTAAACAAATCCACTCAAGACAAACTCAAGGTTATGCAGCTTAATGCTAGGAGCCTAAACAGGAAACTACACTCCCTGAAAGCATTCTTCACCTTGGAAGATGCTGATGTCTGTGCAGTCACTGAGACATGATTCAAGGCCGCAGAGAGTAACCCGGCCATGCAAGGCTACAATGCCGTCTACATGTTCAGTCCCCAAAACGAGTGTGAAAGAACCAAATTCAGTATGGAAACGCTGCATAAGCGCAAGAAATGAGTAGATATAGCAGCTGCAGCTATGTTTAAGGCAATTGAACAACACCTGCTATAGATATTATGTAGACATCTATTTTGTGCTTCCACCCCATGCAGTCAACATCCCCTGCACTTTGCAGTTCCGTGACAGAGGAACATTTTGTCTGACACTTATCTGCATTTTTCAGTCTTTCTTTACTTAGCCCCTATCTACGTAGAGCAGCAAAAAGCACATTATTATCATTATTAAAAGTATGAAAGTGGCTGCTTTTTGTCTTCTCTCTCACAAACAAAAGAACTCTACAGGCAGCAAATGTACATTAAAAATAGAAGATACAGGAAAAGTGTTCCGTTTCTTCTCACAGTAAAAAAAAAGTGTGTCAACTATTGATTACATCTGCCATCAGGATTAAGCACTCAGCCAATATTTGTGGTGAACAAACTGAAAGAACAAGTAGTGCTTAAAGTGTTTTTTTTTTTTTTAATCACAGGATCACAGGATCACAGGAAATTACTAGGCTTTCGACCAGGAGGTCATTTTAAGCCTAACCATTTCAACCCAATGTAATACTGTAGAGGTACTAATCAATACCCAAGATTGCATTGACTGATGACTGCCCATGTTCAGGAGGGTTGTGGGCACCATCCCCGGTAAGAATTTACAGTCCCACATCCACTCATGCAGATTCCTTTTGAACAGCATCATAGAGGAGCTCTGTTCCACATGAATTGATAGCCTGTTCCAAAGACATGGCGGTCGCTAGAAGATAAAACTGTCTGTCCTACATGTCCTATTTAAGTCGCAGGCCATACTTAACTCCCTGGAACAGGTAGCCCTAGACCCATCTGATTTACAGATATGCAGTAAGTCCATTAGGTTTGGGTTTTGGGTTGCTCTGTAAGCCAGGCATAAGTCTCCCCTAAGAAGTCTATAAGATGGAGTATGGTGACAGGGATTTTAGCCAGTCCATGTAAGGAACACGCTGGAGGCTCTTGATCTTCTTTCTTAGAAACCTCTGAGGTCTCTCTAATTGCTGTAAGTTTTTAGTGCAGTACATACCGAATGGGGCGTTATACTCAATTATGGGATGGATAAGTGTCAAGTATATCAGTAACAAACAAAAACACTATCAATTATTGCTGCATTAACACAATTTCCCTGATTTCTTTAATGCATTAAAATAAAGTTTTGATGTACAAACAAAGAGCATAAAAAGTGGCAGATCTACTATATGCGCATTACACAGAAAGTAAGGGGCTATAAATAGCTAAAAAATAAAGAAGTAAACTTATTCTCCTTTTTCTTTTATGCTGAGACATACAGAAATTGTAGAAGTCCCAAAACTAGAAGAAACAGTAAGTGATTACATAAATAACTCGAGCAACAGTTATTCTCAATGTTCATACTCAACCTGACTTCTCAAACTTCACTCTCAAAGATCAAGTTACTCAGGAACATTTCAAATAACCCCTAATCAGATAAGTATACACAACCACCTATATGTTCAATCTTATTTCTTCATTGGTTAATACAATATCTTCCATTTAACAAAATGATTGCACATCTGAAAGTATGGTGTCCTGCAAGTGTCTCCTATTTGTAGCCACATACCTAAAAGTTTTTAACAAAAGTTTTTTTTTTTCTTTAAACAGGGAAGGGGTGGCAATCCCTCCACTCAATTACATATTCTAACCCCAAATTTATGAAACCTCAAACATAAAATAAGTTGTTTTCTGTGCAATATTTGACAGGTACAATCTCAAAATTACAGTGATTTAAGGGGGAGGGCTTCCCACATGGTGGTAAATGGGGGCTTACATCCATTCTGCAATGGTGCAAAAGGGCCATAACATTCTAAACTCCTCATTTCTCATTCAAACTCATACTACACTTATCTCTTTGTTAAATGAATATGGTGGGTTGATCACTCAGTCGCAGTCACCAGAAAGTAATAATAACAAAACTATCATATTAAAATTATTTTTTTCCACAAGACACGAATAACTGCTTTATCAACAAAAAAAGCAACCATAAAGTATTGATATTCAAATGAAAATCACCTGTCAATTTCAGACTTCCGGAAAATGAAACGCAACATCTTTTAAGATTTCTGACATCTTGTAAAAAAAGTTGCAACAGACGCATCGCTCCCCTCTACCACAATACGAAATACTAGCAGAAATTAAACATGCCTCCCCAAGTGTTGTGCTAATCGTAAAAACTTGTTAAGAGTCAACTACAGAATAATAAATAAGTGATCTTCAGAAAATACTTTCATTTTTTTTCAAATGTGCTTTCAATGCAGACACCTGCCACAGGCGCCGGAGTTTACTTTCGGCAGCAAACGGTATTCTTAAAACCAAACATCAGACAACTGTCCATCACAGTACAGTTGCGCATGCCAACAATGACAACTATGAAACAAGCCTGAGCAACAGCTTATTAAATTATGCACGCGAACAAAATAATTCAAATATATTAGATATGCTTTTAGTATGTGCAAACAAAAACAACCGCTGAATTTAATGAAAGCAAAATCACTTAAATACACGAATATGCAGCAACCAATACTAGTGCTTTATTGAAAACTGTAGAAGAATGACACAGAGATCTGTAGCAAGCACCAGGAAAGGGTTCTTAAATAATTAACGCTAAAGAGATATTGCACTGTAGCAATAAATGAAAAGCTTACAGCAAATACAACACTGCGCCCAACTTTCAAAACCTTTCTCTTGATCATGCAGTTGCTCATCTGTAAACAAAAGGCATTAGGAAACAGAAGATGTCCATCGCCATCCTGCACACATTATGGCCATAACTGTAAAATCGGTCCCCCAGGAGTGCAAATTTACAGGCCAGTAAAATAACATACAGCAACCACAATTGTGCAGGGCAAACATTTGCAGAACAATTGCTCTCGTAAACTCGTTCCGTCACTTGATGCTTCAGTTTACCGAATAATATATCCATCAATAAGCACATCATAATATAGTAATTCAGCTTGTACTTTCATGAGCAAAGGTCTCCACATCCAGCAAAACAAATTTAAAAAGCCGAAACGTAATATGCTGCTTACTACAACTATCAATGCAAAATCAGACTACTTCACACTGAAATACAACACAAATGTTTAGCATTTAGTATCTGACTGAATTCCCTCTGATTAAGAACTGCACACTATTTATTAAGTAATACACCATTATACCAGTTTCCAGCACGCAAGTGAAATAAGCTTTGTTTATTTCAATTAACACATATGCAGTTAGCAATTACTGTTTCTATCCCATATTTTACAAATGAAATAGGGCCATTATCATGTCAGGACTGTAAGCTTTCAAAATTAGGCGGAAACACTACTGCTGCTACCGGAAACAAAATAGGATATGTAGGGATTGCGTACAGAAGGAAAAAAAAGCCGATATGTGGGCAAGGACTAACTGTGATGTCATAAAATGGGAGGCAGTTAACAAGGTGGAAGGCAACATTTATGTTTCGGTCCGAGGAAATCAATCCTTTTTAGAAACGAGCCAGTGCCCCTTTAAAGAAAAATACACCTCAAGATTGCTTAAACTGTATGACTCTCTTGAGCTACTCCAGGTCCAACTAACTATAGGTAAGACACCCTACCACATCATTGCTAGCTATAGATCACTACCATGAACCAAAAGAAGCACACTGCCTACCTGGACTTACTAGAATCACTTACTGTACAGCCAAACACTTTGGTTATGGGAGATTTAAACTATCCTTCCATCGACTGGGCAACATACACAAGCACAAACAAGCCCACCCTGAGCTTCCTGGACTTTGTCAATACAAATGGCCTGGAACAGCTAAAATGCACCCAAATAAAGGGTTCAAATGTTCTAGAGTTAGTACTAACCAACATGGGGGGTCTCTGCACTACCCCCTATGTGTTGCCCTCCATGATAAGATCAGACCATAAATCTATCTTGTTTGAAGTAATGATCAGACCTAACACCCCTAGCAGGAGCAAAAAAAACTGAAAATTTTCTCCAAAGCAAACTACAGAGCAGTCTACTAGGCAATGGCATAAAAAGTTTCAAACCTCTGCTAACACAACCAACAATGACTCCTATACCAGAGGAGTACACAAATGCCCTACCTAAACAACTACCTAAACAACTGTATAGTCTTGGCTGTACCTGACCGAATCAAAATCAGGTCCTCCCGAAAAAAAAAAAACGGCACCCTGGTGGACCTCAAGTATAAAGAGGTTATATAACAAAGTCAAGAAACTGATGTCTAAGAACGAGAGGGAACTTACTCAGCAGAAGAAGAATATCCTCCATAGACTGAACAAGCAAATCAGATGTTTTGTAAAGTCCTCTAAAGCTAGTTATGAAGTTAAATTAGCATCCCTAGATAAGGATAATCATAAGGCATTCTTTAACTACTTCCAAAATCTGAAAGGTGCCACCCAACTATATGCCAAACCTATAGTGGACGGTACCTCGCATACTGAGCCTGAGGAAATTGCCAACCTGCTAGCTGACAGATTTGGCATAAACTTCACTCCTCTGTCCCCACCAGCCATACCCCAAAGCATAACAACAAACCAGCACCATGGAGGTAATTGAATCCACAGCTCGAATGGTCAGTAACCACAGTTTATTCAAATTAAAGCTTAACAGTATCACTGCTTTTTCATTTGCAAAAGATGGACTTCATCAGATTACAAAAAATTTCTGATACCACCCCATATTTATGTCCCTTACCAGCATCTTAATTAATTCACTGCGGTGGTGGTGGTGGTGGTGCTGCGGTAGCTTTGTCACCTCATAGCAAGACATTGTCCCACTCGATTATGCGTCTTCTGCGTGGAGGCATACGTGAATGGGGCGTGCCTTTGTTGAAGGTTGTGCACCAGGGCTGGTAACCCGGTACGTAAAAATCCACTACCAATCATTAACGGACCGGAGTTCCGCTGTGGCGACCCCTAACCGGGAAAAGCCGAAAGACACAAACAAACCAGCATCTTAATTAAATAATTAACTACAGTAATTCAGTTCTTAAAGTGCAATTAATAAAACGGTTTCCTAAGAAATAGATAAAGCACTTTTATAAAACACAAACATAAACAAAACCTCATCATTTCCCAAAGGGAATTTAAATGTTAAAATATTTAAGTATGTATGTATGTATATATATATATATATATATATATATATATATATATATATATATAAATATATACACATTTAATAAGAAATACCCCAAAGCATACCTGACACCAGTCCTCTACCTAGTATCTCCAAAGAGCAGGTCATATCAGCACTCTCTAAGGCCAAACCCACAGCCTCCATGGGACCAGATAACATCCCAGGCTGCTTAAAAACAATATAAAACAAGACATAACAAAACCACTTGGCACTCTCTTTAAACTCAGCCTGAGCACTGGCTTTGTTTCAGAACAGTGGAGAACAGCAACAGTAATCCTCTTGCATATAGATGGTCCATCAACTGACCCTAGGAACTATACACCCATAAGCCTAACCAACCTTATCTGCAAAGACATGGATAGAATCATTGTGGACCTTATCAACAAGGACATAGGTGACCTTCAAACTCTTGACCCAACCCAGTTTGGCTTTAAGGGTAGACCATGCTTACTGAACCTGGCGGACTTCTTTGAGAATATCATTAAAGCCCTAGATGAAGGCAAAACAGTGGATACAGCCTATTTTGACCTAGCCAAGGCTTTTGGCACAATCCCCACTCAAGTATCATTGAGAAAGTCTCCCAGCTAGGCATTAATCCATACATCACTAGATGGGTAGCCAACTGGCTCATCGACAGAACATATACAATCAAAGTTAGGAATTCCACCTCTTCCAGTAGACCAGTTACCAGTGGAGTACCACAAGGATCTGTGCTGGGCCCTCTGCTGTTTGGAATTTATTTATTGGAATTCCAGGTGAAAGTAGATGGCCTGTGGCTTACCAGGTTTGCTGATGATTGCAAACTAGGCACAATCACTGAGTCCCCAAATGATGTTAACATATTACAAAAGGGGCTAACATTGACAAATGATTGGTGCCAAAGCCAAAGACTAAATCTAAATGCAAAAAAGTGCACTATTATCCCCTTTGGCAAAGAGGAAGTCCCTGCAAATTACAACAGTGACAGCATCCCCTAAGCTCAAACCCAGTGGAGTTAGATTTGGGAACACAGTTTGATAGCAATATAAACTTCGATCAGCATGTGCCCACAGTGGTAAGAAAAGCCTTCTACATTGCACATCTCATAAGTAAGGGCATCACAGCTAAGACTAAGGATGTTATAACTCCTATATACTCAACTTTCATCAGACCACTACTAGAGTACAATGCTCCTTTTTGCATGTACCTCACCAGACAACAGCAGTAGCTGGAGAGACCACAGAGGTTTCTTACCAAGAAAATTAAGGGCCTCCAAACCTGACCTACAAGGAAAGACTGAAAGTCCTGTCACTGTACATTGTATCCTACAGGCTGTTGAGAGATTACTTGTGCCTGGCCTACAGAGCAGTCTCTGACCCTACCATAATGAAAATGCTGCACATCCACAAATCAAATGGGACAAGAGTCACTCGCTCCAGGGATCTCAGCCTAGCCTGTGACATTAACAGAATATGCTAGAGAGACAGATACATCTCCCAGAGATTGCTGCTCCTGTGGAATGAACTCCTAATTCACGTGAAGCAAAGTTCCTGAGTGACCCTTTTCAATCACAACCTAGGCAACTGGTTGGAAGACCATAAATTTACCCTGGAAGCTATTACCTTCATGGAGAGGGGCAGTCAGTACTGATCATAGACTTGCTCTGCAAATACTGACAATCTAATCATGGTCAGTTCGGGAACACGAGTATAACATGGCTAGGCTTGTAAGGGCCATAGGGCTTTTAACCTAATAACCTCATGTGAACCTAATCATCGCATCCTCTATTCATCCAGACATCAGACATTTTTTAAGGTTTTGTGTGTCTGGATCACATTATCTGCCTTACCCCTTGAACTATCCATTGCACAGGAATGTTCACAAAATGTCTAGCTCTAGTTATAGGTCATTGCAGGTTACAGAGTATCCACATTTTTCCATAGTTAGATGACTTGTTTTGCATCTTTGCAGAGTTTTTTCAAAGTGTCAGGAATCTCTCTCTTGGGTGGGATATCTCTTACACAAGCTGGGATTCCAAGAGAACATTCAGAAGTCTTTCCTGACTTCTTCACACAGGATTGTGTTCCTGGGATGTCAACTAAGCACCTCTGCAAAAAGAGCTTTTCTTCATAGATCTATATCTAGATCTGTTTTTAAGGTTTTCATTCAACCTTCAGTCACTGTGAGGGAATACCTCAGGATTTTGTGGTCTAAAGGCTTCTATGATCCTCATGATACCCCTGGCAAGACTTCACATGAGAAAGATAAAGTGGTATCTGAAATCTCTTTGGTCCCAGCACCAACATCCTCTATGTTTTCAAATCCCAGTTCTGAGGTTTGTCAGAAGAGAAATCGTTGATGGAGGCTGGAGCCGATCTCTTTGAGTCACAGGTTCTGGTCTCAGCACCACTCGGTGCCGATACCTCTGAGCCCATGCTTTCACTGTCGGCTCCGTTGGCTCCATCTAAGAAGAGGTCAAGATCCCTTTCACTGGAGTCCATCCATTCGGCTCCGAGGTCTCCCCATCGGAGCCATCGGAGCCGATCTTCTCAGTCATCCAGACTTTCAGATCATGACCTTGAGAGAGTGGTAAGTAGGCTGTTAAAGTCTCAGGCATTGGCCCAGATGATCTCTAGCCTGTCTCATCAGACGGTAGCTATTATGACTCCACCTAATTTTCCTCCTTCGACTCTCCCTCAGAGTTCAGAGCCGGAGCTCCTCAGAACCGTGACTGTTGTGGCATCGGAGCAGATACCTCCACCTTCGTCTCCTTCGTCTTCCACTCCGATCTCCTCCTTGATACCTTCATTGGACGGATCCGGGCACCTGATCTCTCTCGTCAGCTCTGAGGGGGGCGAGTGGCATCAGACAATTGTCCGACCCCATTCTCCCTCTCGGAGCGTCAGCGCTGGTGAGCTCGGCCCCAACATCGGCCTCGGAGCCTTCCCTGTCGGTGCGGCCTGGGGTTCCTACCTCTTCGGAGTGGGGGCCCTCTGGCCTTTCTGATAGGGGAGCCTTCGAGGTGATGAGGAGCGTACTAGCCCCAGGGCATAGTCAATGGTCAGCTCCATCAGCTTCTCCCACTACAGTGCCTGCTGATGTCTCTTCCCACTCTCTTGCTCCCGGACCCAGAGATCCAACACCTCAGGTTTCCCCACTGGGAATTTCTTCCTCTTCCGAGGCTTCTCCTGACCTGTCAGCGGAGCCTCCGTGTAAGAGGACATGTAAGAGGAAGCATGTGGACTCCCCTGAGTCCATTACATCTGACACCGACTTGGATGAGTCGGAGGGATCCCCAAAGTCCCCCTCTGAGGATGTCTCTTTCTCAGACATCCTAGAAATCCTGAAGCAGAGGGGGAACTGGTCTTCCCTTAATCCTTCCGAGGATGAGTCGGTGTACCTGGAGGTGTTTGGTTCTCAACCCTCCACCTTCTGGGTGTCTCCGCCTTTCAACTCCCTTATGGAAGTAGTGGCTCGGAAGGCGTGGTCGGCCCTGGATTCGGTGGAACCCACCCCTCGGAGGCCATCTAAATTCATCACAGCACCAGTTGACAAGCAATTCCTAACAAAAGGTGTACCGGCGGATGCCATGGTGGTGGCTGCAGCCACCAAGAAGGAACTAGCTGATCCTTCAGTACCTATCCATCCTCCTAATAAGTATTCTAGGACCATGGATAGGTACGGTAAGCGGATGTTTTCTTCAGCGACCTTTGCCATGCGGTCGCTGAATTACTTGTGTCACTTCACCCGCCTTCAGAGAGATATTCTCAAAGAGTTGGGAGAAGTATTACAGGATCCATCAGCTGCTGGGTCCCAGGATAAAATAAACTCACAGCTTGGAACCCTGAACTCGATTGTTAACTCCTCCATGCGTCTAATTTCATATGCAGCCAATGGAGTGAGTAGGGCCGCAGGCACAGGAGTGGCCTTAAGGTGTCACGCCTGGATGTGGCTGTGTAATTTTGCGGACCCTTTCAAGGCGTCCTTCACAAATTCCCCTTTTGATGGTTCGGCTTTGTTCGGACCTCAAGTGAAAGACACCTTGACCAGATGCAAATAAGATGGCAAGACTCTTTCTGCCGTAGGAGTCCGTTTCTCCACCCCTTCAAGACCATACCCTAAGGGTCAGAAGGGTGGGAAAATGTGGTTCCACAAATCTCAAGGAGTCACGCCTGTCGCAAGAGGTCAGTTTACACCCAGAGGCAGAGGGGGTAACAACAACAGACACCACCCTAGGGGCAGAGGGGGTCCGCAGAACCAGGGTAGCAGGGAGCCTCTCTCTGACAAACCCTTCCAGCATCCCTGAGATGTTGCCCGATTGTCTACCTTCGGAGGCAGTCGGGGGAAGATTGTCGCTGTACCCAATAGCCTGGCTTTCCCTTACTCAAGACAAATGGGTACAGTCGATCATATCCGAGGGTTACAAAAATTCCCTTTATCCAAACCCCAATTCAGCAAGAGGGAACCCTTCCAGACGTTCCACTCGGTCTAAGGGAACTAGCAGTATCAGAAATATCAAAACTGCTAGCAAAAAGAGCCATCCAGCCAGTCCTAGCAGACCAACTAGGATCCGGAATCTACTCAAGGATCTTTTTGGTACCGAAAAAGACAGGGAACTGGAGAACAGTATTAGATCTCAGCAAACTAAACAAGTTTGTAAAGAGAACAAGATTCCGGATGGTCACGCTACAGTCCATTCTGCCCTTTCTGGGCAAGGACAATTGGATGTGCTCCGTGGACACATCAAAATTCACAGGCGCTCCAGAAGGTTTCTCCGCTTTCGGCTGGGGGCCAGTCACTACCAATTCAGAGCCCTGCCCTTTGATCTCATTACAGCCCCCAGAGTGTTCACCAAATGTATGGCAGCGGTTACGGCTCACCTGAGACGGCAAGGATTCCAGGTGTTTCCATATCTAGACGACTGACTCCTCACTGCCACCACCAGGCATCAATTTCTCCAAGCCAGAGCTTACACCATTCACATTTGCAGAGGGCTAGGAATCTCTCTAAATTTCGAAAAGTCTGCCTTGTCGCCTTGTCAGTCTATTACCTTTATAGGCGCCAACTTGAACACCGTACAACTTTCAGCAAAGTTAACAGATCAAAGTGTCTTAGATATTCAAAACCATGTCCATGTTCTTCTTCAGAGTGACAAAATTCAGGCCAGGTATGTCCTGAAAGCATTGGGTCTTATGGCGGCCGCCATAACACTTCTTCCCCTTGCACGTTTTTACATGCATCTTCTACAGTGGATGCTTTTCGCCCAATGGTCTTTTCAGCAACTCCCCATGCACCACAAGATCATGATAACTCAAACTTGCAAAAGTCATCTGTCCTGGTGGATGTTGTCCCCTCAAGTCCATCAGGGCAGACCCTTTGTTCCTCCTCCCCCGGTCGCCACGGTGTCATCAGACGCCTCCCTGATCGGGTGGGGGGGGGGGCATTTTCAGGGCAGGATGGTCCATGGCACTTGGCAACCTTTCGAGCACCACCTGCACATAAATGTCCTAGAGATGAGAGCAGTGCTTTTAACGTTGCAAGCCCTCCACGACTCTCTTCCCCTAGGAACTATTGCAATCCAAACGGACAATATGTCCATAGTGTGGTATATCAACAAGCAAGGCAGAACCAAGTCCTATCCCCTGTGTCGAGAGGCACTCAGACTTTGGCAATGGGTGATCTCCTCTCAGCGGTTTCTGATAGCAATGCATATCGACGGGAAGTCCAACATCATAGCGGACAGCTTGAGCAGAGCTATACTCATGCCACACGAGTGGTCTCTCAAACAATTGG
This sequence comes from Protopterus annectens, assembly GCF_019279795.1. Classification (NCBI taxonomy): domain Eukaryota; kingdom Metazoa; phylum Chordata; order Ceratodontiformes; family Protopteridae; genus Protopterus; species Protopterus annectens. The sequence goes on along the minus strand of NC_056750.1, from coordinate 531,413,506 downwards.
TAGCGGAAGTGATTTTTCAGAAGTGGGGCCTTCCTTGCTGCGATCTTTTTGCTACACCCCAAAACAGCAAATGCCCCGACTTCTTCACCCTCTTCCCCCTTCCAGGCCATCCCCTCAGAGACGCTCTAGTCCAAGATTGGCCTCGGGGACTTCTCTATGCCTTTCCACCATTTCCTCTAATCCCACAAGTAATTCAGAAAGTAACCACCTTGAGAGCCAAGTTGATTCTCATTGCCCCTTATTGGCCTCAGCAGATATGGTTTCCATTCCTACATCATTATCTTTTGGTACAGCCTTGGCATCTGGACCCAATTCCAGATCTGTTGACCCATCAGTCAGGGCAGCTGCACCAATCCCTACATTCTCTCAACCTCACTGCTTGGTTGCTCCACTTCCGTCCTTAGCCAGGCTTCCTATGATTTCTAATCCTGCCCGGGATATCATAGTAGCTTCCCTTAAATCTTCCACCAGAAGGATTTACACTAGTAATTGGAAACATTTCTCCTTCTGGGCAAAGGCAAGGAATATAGATCCCTTTACTGCCCCAATTCATTCGGTCTTAGACTTCCTAGCCGAAATTTTTCATTCAGGGTCTTCTGCCTCTACAGTAAAGGTTCAGTTGGCAGCCATATCGAATTTTCATACAGGTTTATTGGACCACAACATCATGTCCAATAAGCTTTGCAAAGCCTTCCTTAAAGGTGTATATTTACTTAAGCCTCCGATCAAAGACCCTCCACTTCAGTGGGATCTTAATTTAGTCTTAACATCCTTGATTCACCCCCCCTTTGAACCTGCGGTCTCCTGTTCATTGAAATTTCTTTCCTGGAAGACACTCTTCCTAGTCGCCATTACTTCTGCTAGGAGAGTATCAGAGCTTCACGCCCTCTGCATTCGTCCTCCCTACTTAATCTTCCATAAAGACAGAGTTTCTCTAAGGACTAATCCATCCTTCTTACCCAAGGTGGCTTCGCAGACAAATTTAAATCAATCAATTGTTCTCCCAGTTTTTTTCCCAAACTATACTAATAGAGCGGAGCAAAAGCTATATTATCTAGATGTTCACCGCCAGCTCTGATACTATTTGGATAGAACCAAACAAATAAGGAAGTCTGATCAACTGTTTTTATCGTACGCAGAAAATAAGAAAGGCCTTCCTGTTTCCAAGGTAACCCTATCTAGGTGGCTGTCTTCTGTGATTACATCTATTTATCAACTCAGAGGCAGGGAATTAACTTCTAAGCCAAAAGCCCATTTAACTAGAGCACTAGCTACATCTACAGCTTTACAAGCTAGACTACCAATAGACACTATCTGTGCGGCAGCCACATGGGCCTCTCCTCATACCTTTGTTTCGCATTACAAATTGGACATGGCCTCCAGGGACAGAGCAACATTTGGTTCCACCATTCTTAAGAGTCTGTTCCAATGAGCCACCCAGGATGAAGGTGCTAGGGACACGGTCCCATCCAGCAAGAATGAAGGTGAGATTGACAACTTAACATTGAGAAGTTATGTACCTACCATAACGTTCCATGTTAGTTGTCTTCTCTCGCCTTCTTTCTTGCATCCCACCCACCATCCCCCTAGCCTGGACAGACCGAGAAGATCTTCCCTTCCTTGAAGGGTCCTTTTGTTCCCTTGTTCACCATCTAGGTGTCCTAGGATATATATAGTGTAGATAATTATCTTTGGGGGGATTTATCCCTCTTCCTCCTCCTTCCAGTTGGAGGATTTTGTTTTATTGGCCTATGCTAGGTTTTCCAGCTTCCAAACGAGATCTGGGGAGTTATTGCCTAGCATCATGGGATATATGGTTGCCTCGAGCCGGTAAAATAAGCTCTCGAGCTTTAGTAAGTGGCCGAGTCGGAGCCGAGGATCGGCTCCGAACCCATCCAGCAAGAAAGAAGGCGAGAGAAGACAACTAACATGGAACGTTATGGTAGGTACATAACTTCTCATCCTGGGATGTTATTAGAGCCCATTGAGGCAGTGTTCTTGGCTTTAGTTAGCTTATCTAGTACACGTGCCCTATTTATAGTTGAAGGGGTTATGTTTGAGATTTTTTTTTTTTTGGGGGGGGTGGTTGGTGTGAGAGGACGGTAAAGTTGGTACTGAATTTGTCTGCTAATAGGTTTGCTGTATTGCCAGGCTAGGTGAATATGGCACCATTAACCACCAGTGCTGCCCTTGAGGTATCTGACATAGCTGTAGAAGGCCTTATAGTTATACTTCACCTGCAAGGCTATCTTAAACTCAATGTTGGCTTTGAGTGATGCAATCGGCCTTCTTAGAGGCCTATTTAGTTTTATGACAGAGTTTTTATCTTTACGGGAATTACTCTTCCTAATTTTTGCCATAACTTTGGTTTCCTTTTGTTGTATTTCCTGTTTAATTTGAGATGCCACCAGGGTGGCTTGTTTCTGGGGCTAGTCACAGGGTTGCTTCTGGCTGTACTACAGTCTCTCTGTAGCCATTGACATGGTTATATAGAGTTTCTGAGAGCAATTCAGCATAGGCTGCTGTGCTCTCAGGGCTTAGAGGGGCACTTAATTTTGACAAACCATTGCTTAATAAAAGGTAGTTTGCCTTGGAATAGCTCCTCACTGTTATTGGTTTTAACGGGATTTCTGAGTTGATTTTGATTTCAAAAGAGACAGCTTTATGGTTGGAACATACCAGGCTGGATGAGACACTGGGGGGGGGGGTGCAGCATTCTCCCATTTTTGTGAGCATGAAGTCCAGTAGGTTAGAGCTTGTAGTGGGTTTATTCACTATTTGGTCAAGGGTATTTGTTTTTACGAAATCTGGGAATCTCTGCATCTGTATCTTTGAGGCTGTAAAGAATTCCCAGTCTGTCGAGGGGTAATTAAAGTCTCTCATGAGTTGAGTGCTAGGTTGGATGGTAGGTACCTCCAGTAGGTCAAAGTATGCATTGTGAGCCTCTGAGGACATAGAGGATGACCTATAGTTGGCTAGGGTATTGTACAGGATTTTGTCTATGGTGATCTATATGTGGATGAACTTTAAACATCATCCTTTACTGTAGATGTATGCTTGTTTTAATGTGTATTGAGACACCTCCACCTTCAGCCTTTCTCTGTGCAGCTACTGTTCTAAAAGCATGGAAGACACTGAGACATTGCACTGCTGTGGTTCTCTGCCACTTTACGCCACGTGTCAGTAACTGCACAAATGCCTATATTCTCAACTGTGAGAAGGACTTGGAGACAATGTATCTTACAAAAGAGTCCCCTTAAGATAAGAGTCCTGGGAAGTCATTTGCTTGCCTTAATGGCTTAGTTTATAGGGCTCCACTGAAAGAGATAGTATTTGTGGTGTTACATGTTTCTTCTGAGTGCCTTTGGGTTTGCTGAGGCATAGCTTTGACATCAGGCAGTCTAGGTGATTTTTGTTTAGGGAGATTTATTTTATTATTATTTATTCTCTGGTTTTGCAAATGCCTAGGGTTTACAGTGAACTTCCAAAAATCCTTACTGTTTCCTTCTCAGGATCATGTTTTTCTTGGGTGCAGGCTCCAGTCCATTTCAGTGCTGGTATCCCTGCATCCTCCCAAGGCTCTAACTCTGATTGTATTCTTTCACTCCCTTTTTCATCTGGCATCAGTTACAGTCAGAGAGTTTCTATGGGCTCTGGGTTATATGGTTTCGACCATTCCTATGCTTTCTCTGACCAGACTTCATATGTGAAAGCTTCAGTTGTTCCAAAGATCAGTCTAGTTTCAACATTCTCATCCTCTAGACTTTCCAAATCCTCTGTCCCTTAACTCAGGGCTTCCTTTTTTAGCCTCCAGTCCCTGCTAAGGAACTCTTTTCAGATGCCTCAGACACAGGGGTGGGGAGTTTCCTTTGGCTCTCTGAAGGTTCAGGGCCTTTGGACTCCTCGTCAAAGGAAGGGACAATATCAATATCAAAGAGATGAGAGCTCTTCTCCTGGCTCTTCAGGTCTTCCATTCTCTTTTCCTTCCAGGGTGAATGCAAATCACCAGAGATAATACCACAGCGATGTGGTACATCAGCAAGTGGGGGGGGGGGGGGCATGGTCTTACCTTTTGTCCAGACTAGCTCATCAGGTTTGAGATCTAGCTGTCCATTATCAAGTGACTGTTCAGGTTGTTAAAATTCCTCCAGATAAGAACATTGTGGCAGACTGTCTGAACAGGTCCATAACACAGACTCACGAGTGGATGCTTCACAGAGATGCATTTCTGGACATTGTCCAGCAGTAGGGTACTCCTCAGGTAGGGTTGCCAACTTTGCATGTCAAAAATTCTGGACATGTATGTGAAAGCAAAATGCATGTAATTTTGGTACCCCCCTTCCCTCCCACACAGCCATTCCAGTGTTACATTACTTGGCTATTTCTCCATTTCTTCCCAGCTGCCATAAACACTGTTCACAACTTTGTATGCATACTGCTTTACTTTCTTTACTTCTACACCGAGTACAAATATTCGGATTTAATTTAAAACTTTAGACATTTGCTAAACAAAGGAATACAGTCTCACAATGAAAACAGACTTAGCATTAAAACTTTTCTGCCTTTGAAATTCACATTCACTGAAACAGCATTGAAACCTACATTCAAAGAAAATGCATCTGGCCAGTTATGGGTGCTAACCCTATAATGCTGTCCCCTTCCTCAGCCTTAACCCTAGACCTTACCTTCATTAAATCCATCCCATAACACTGCCACTACACAAGACACACTTGGACACACAGACAACACTATATCTTATCCTCGATCCTAACCTTGACTCTAAGCCTAAATACACAAACTTGCACACAAATATATAACACCTATATTTTACTCATCCCGGATCCTAATCCTACACATGCAGAAACACTCTCACACCTCCAAACTCACTTACCTATCTCGACATTACATAATATCAACATTTCCACTTCGTGGCTATCCGTACCACTGACATTAAACCAGACCCACTGTGTTTCTTGAAGAAATGGCATTTAACAAAAATGTGGGGGGCCTACTGTACATACACACACACACACACACACACACACACACACATATATATATATATATATATATATATATATATATATATATATGCAGTATCATGTGTATGTGTTACTCTAACGTTTATAAGGTAGTCATAAAATGAGATACATCAATGTGCACATTGATCATACAGTCTTCTGACATGATCCCACTGAATACTGGTTTGGCAACCTTCATCTTTTTAGAGAGAGGGGTGTGCTTAACTTGTCTGCCAGTATTTGATGCAACTAGATTTGATTAGTGCAACAGCATCCTCAGGCTTGTTACACTTGTATTTTTGGATACATTACATTTCTGTACCACCAGTTACTAATATTTGTCAGAAGTCTGTAACTACATCTGTCACCAGAAATGAAGTCACCCAAAAAAAAAAAAAAAAAACATTTAAAAAGACTTCTTTGATCACATTAAATGATTAAGTCTCCACCAATAATGCTGAAATGGATAATCAAGTACAAAAAAATCTCCTTAATCACTTACTGAAAACATGAGTAAAACAGCATCAAAACTAAAACAGTATCATAATTTAGTAGGCTTTTGTTATTGCTTGAAACTTTAGCCGCCAACATAGCTACTTAATATCCAATGACAGTACTTTGAAATATTATTGTATAGCTAGGAATTCCACATTCTATTTCCTCTATATATGCAAACAGACTGTGGAACGAGTAGATAAAACTGCAACATTTCATAAGTACCTGAACCATATTTGAAACATGTCTGTACGTGGTCCGCTGCACAGTTCAAATGTCTTCAAGAATTCAAATTCCATGCATGTGGAAGGCAAAGACATAAAAAATCAGTTGCATATATGCAAAAGACTTTCTGTCTAATGCATCTGTATGCAACTGGAGGCAAAGTGTGTTCTTAAAGAAGAACACCATTAAAAAAATAATTTTTTTCAATTAAAAGAAAATTAATCTCATGGTATCTTTTTCTGGACAATATGCTGTCCATTCTGTTTTCTGGACAGTGTCCCTTAATTCTGGACAGTCCAGAAAAATTCTGGACATTTGGCAATCTTATCTTCAGGTAGACCTTTTTGCCTACCCTGTGAACAGGCAACTTCCTCTCTTTTTCACTAGAATCTCATGTACTCTGTCTTGGAAGGTGGATACCTGTCTTTTTTCTGGAAAGGGCATTTTTTATGCCTTCCCTCCCTTTCTTCTCATATCGAGAGTCTTGTGCAAAATAAAGTAAGACTCTCCAAAATCTTGTTGATGAGTCCCTTTTAGCCCAAGCAGCATTGGTTCCCTCTTCTTCTGCATTTAGCCAAGGGCAGTCATCATGCATTTCCTCACAGGGTGGACTTACTCATGCAGGAAAAATGATCTCTCATCCATCTCCACTTGTCCACTCTTCAAATAACACTGTAGGTGATAGGGGTTTGTTCCCTTTTAGACATCTTTTTACTGAGGACATGCTTCACGTTCTGCAGCAGGCCAGAAAACTCACTACCAGGAAATCTTATTTATACAGTGTAAGTGATTTTCTGTTTGGTGTCATACTCATAACCTGGATCCACTTTCTGTAGAAGTTCCTTTGGCTTTTTCTTATTTGTGTGAGTTGCTCAATGCTGGGTTGGTGTTTTCTTCTGTTGAAGCCCACCTGCTTGTCTGTCTTTGACTACTCCTTTGACTTCTGGATTTGAAGTCAAACAATTCCTTAAAGACATCCTTCATATTAGGCCCCCAAGGAAGCCTGTTCCTGTTTTCTGGGACCTTAATTTTGTCTTTGAAAAAATGACTCTGGCTCCTTTTGAACATGCAGCTTCAACTTCCTTACAGCATTGTTCTTGGAAGATTTTTTTTCTTTTGGCCTTTACCTCAGTCAGATGAGTGTCTGAGCAGCAGGCCCTTATGGTTGTCCCCTATTTTTAAGTTTTTCATAAGGAGAGGGCGTCATTTCGTACTAAGCCTTCTTTTATACCCAAGATGGATAATGAGTTGTTTCTTAATCAGTTGATTCATTTGCCCATTTTTTTCCTTCTCTGCAGTCTGCTAGTGAGAAGGTTCTTCACACCTTGGATATGCATAGACAACTCAGATATTATTTGGATAAAACTAAAGCCATTCGTAAATCTGAGCAACTTTTTGTTTTCTTTCATTTTAGGTCTTTAGGTTTGGCTGTTTTTAAACAAACTATTTCTTCATGGATATCTAAGACCATTTCCTTTTGTTACTCTTTCATGGGAAAAGCCTTTCGTCTACTGTTAAGGCTCATTCTAGTAGGGTTGTGGCTTCTTCTAGTGCTTTTTTTAAAGGATTGGATACCAACTCTATCCTTGAACCAGCTACTTGGACTTTTATGCATACTTTCATCAAGCACTATAAGTTGGATGTGGTTTTCCGGGCTAGAGCTGGATTTGCCAGGGCTACCCTGCATGGCTTTCTTGAAGGCTCTACTGGACCTTCCTCCTTCCACCTTTCTTCCTGAGCTTTTCTAGTCTCCCTATTGTAAGGAATAGTCCAACAGTGATATAGAAGGATATAGTACAGTTGTATAAAATCTTACCATAAGAGTAAATGTCCTTTTCTACACTGATTTCAATATTTGATCACATCCTCCTCCCTTTTTCTTTTCACCTTCTGGATTCATATGTTCCACTTTTCTCCTTGGACTGCTGTTTCTCCTGGGGCTTTTCATTTCTGAGGATGGTACGTCCGTACATCACCTTTATGCTCTTTGCCATGCGCAGGGAACATACTTGTGATGTATGGCATCCCTATTGCAACCTAAGGCTTTGGTATACTGGCCGGACTTCAGACTGCCCTAGGCAGGGAATCCCTATTATAAGGAAAACTGCAACAATGAAGAGAAGGACATCTACTATTATGGTAAGATTTTATGCAACTGTACTTTTCTGAGGTAACCAAACACTCTTTGGCATGTTCCTACGACACTGCTGATGCTACAACCCAGATCAGCTGCTACTGGATCAAAAATGAGAAGGTTGGTGGGTTACAATTTCAAAATATACCAAGGGATGTCAAAGCTTAGATTTTTTTAATGCTGTTGTAGCTAGAGAAATATTGTTTGACCCTTCTTCTGCTGAGGTCCTTAAAAGATTTGATTGAAGAAAGAAGTTAATTTGAAGGGGTCACTCAGATTTTTCACCTCTCTTGCCTAAATTTAATAGTAGCTTTTCTTCCAGTTCAGAATCCTCTTATAGGAAACAGAACAAATAGTCTCAGCAAGGCTCAGGCAAACATAATTTCTAAACTCAGTGACAGGAATGTTCATAAAAGAAGTGAGGTGGCCACTCAAAGTCAGGGGCAGTCTAAAAAGTTTGAGTTACTATATGCTTCAGCCCTTCATGTGTTTCACCATCCCCACCCTAGCACCCCACTAAATCTTTCCCAAAATTTAGGTCTTCATTTCCTTTGTGGCATCAGATAACTTCAGACAAGTGGGTTCTGAGAATATTTCAAAAAAGGCTGCAATTGCCAGTGCAAATCCCTTCCTCCTTTTCTGGGGATTCCTCCTCATCTGTCAGACCAAACTTCTGTATTTTCCACAGTCCTGGAAAAATGCTGTTCCCCCAGAATAAACAGGCAAAGGATTTTATTCACAAACCTTTTTACTACTTAAAGGTAGGAGCAAATTACATAGGAAAAAATAGGAATTGTGGGAGCAATACACGCAGAGGACGAATGAGGTTTAAAAGAAGGCAGAATTTCAATGAGCTATGTAGTACTTGACTGACAATGACCGGATAGATTATAAATGATAGCCAAAGACAAAAGCCAATAAACTAGTAAAACAAATGAAGGCAGAACAGTCGACTCGCTGAATGAAGTTTATTCACCAAAAATAAAACGGACCACAGTCATATAAAAATAAAAATGAAAACAAACAGCCGGAGCTAAAAAACAAAAAGTCAAAAAGTACTAAGCGCTTTTACCCTTTTAGTTAATGGGCATCTTCAGAGTGCTTGAAACATCATACAAGTGTAATATATATATATATATATATATATATATATATATATATATATATATGTATATATATATATATATATATATATATGTATATATATATATATATATATATATATGTATATATATATATATATACATCCATTTAGTTACACAACGCCCCTGATTGGTTAATTAATTATTGGATGGTACATTAGTTTAAAAAAGAGGAATACTTCCATTATAAAATTTTGTAATGAACATAAAATACCAACATATATATAAGATAGATTAGTAGAAATAAAAATTGTATATATATTGTCTCAGACCTAAAATAGCTTGAAACATGCTTGAAAAATATTTATGTAAATATATATATATATATAGAGCTCATAAAATCGTGAATGCACTTCAAATAAACAACAGTTAAAATGATATTTAAAATAGATTTAAAAACCAGATTAAAAAAGTAAACTAAAAACCTGTAAACATGTGAAAAATATATATGTATACTCATCATTGCCAGAGGTGATACATACTGCAAAGATGTTGACTAAAGAAAGATTTCTGTTTTAGGATACTTGTGATGGAAATGTGCTCATTAATACCTGGTGCATTGTTGGCATTAAGTCTCAACTGCCACAGGCATTCCTTAACCTTAAGTAGGTTCTTATCATCCCCTCCTTTAGCAAAATTGTGATGAATCCTATCAATAACAAAAAATATGAATCTTTTAAAATCCTTGCATTTGTAACTATGTGCATATAAAGAATTCACCATTTTTTTGTTTTTTATATCTCTATTATGCTCCATTATACGTTCCCTGAGCTTCCTAGTAGTTTTACCTACATAATAATCTAAGCAAGATATGCAGGTAGCGAAATATACCACCATTCTGGTGTTGCAATTACAAAATCTTGGACACTTAATAGATCTACCAAAATTCTGAACCATTACGTAGGGGCCATCATTTATGTATTTACGTGTCCTACAGCAACCGCATTTGCTCATTTTGGATATTTTATACAAATAATTATTGTTGTTACTCTCCATTAATTCTTTTAAATTGACCCCCTACTGTAGGTAATCATCGGAAAGCTGTCTAAAATGTTGATAAGTTCCATCTTGTTAGTGAACACACTACTCCACGTCTCATGTAATATGTTAACTATAGTACATTAAGTTGGATTATAAGGCAATATAAATGCATCCTTTCTATTCTTATTTTTGGTACTTATGGTAGTTGTTGAGGTAATGTTTTGCCCAAACTTAATAATAGGTTTATAGAGTGTATTTCTTTTAACCTGCACCTCATTCATTGCCTTATTAAGTAATTGTTGTGGATAGCCTCTATCTTTAAACATAGTGGCAAGCTTGTCCATCTCAATGGAAAATTTTGTATCATCAATTATAATCCGGGATAACCTGACCATCTGCCCCTTGACCAAATTTTTCTTTTGAAAATGAGGGTGGCAACTATCATAATGTAAAAAAGAATTAGAATATGTTTTCTTCCTAAAGATGTTAGATTCTATGCCACCTTCGTTCAAATGAAATGAAATATCTAAATATTCACCATCATTTTTGTGTATTTTGCTTGTAAATGTCAGGAAAGTAGATGTTGTATCAAGGAATAAAATAAACTCTGATATTTCCTCTTTATTTTCTTTCCAGAAAATAAGTATGTCATCCAGGTATCTGCAATAAAGCACTATGTTTTGCCAAAACCTAGAAGTGAAAATACTTTGTGTCTCCCATTGGGCCAATACTAAATTAGCAGAAATGGGTGCACACCTGGCACCCATAGCTACTCCTGTACTCTGTCTAAAATATTCACCATCCATAAACATATAATTGTTCTCTAAATCCATTTCCATTAATTCAACCATTAATTTTCGTTTCACTGTGTGCATATGACCAAAGTTGAACAAACTGGTCTCAAACATTTCTAATCCCAATTGGTGTGGTATAACTGAAAACAAATCAACAATGTCTATCGTCACCATGGTAGTGTTTTTACTTATATCTACTGTGTGTTCTCTAATAACATCCAGGCAGTGCCAGGAATCTTTAAGTATATGCGGTAAATTTTTTAAAATATCCTTACAATTAGAATCTATATAATGGGCTACTGCTTCCATTTTTGAACCTCTGGCTGAAACAATTGGCCTAAAGGGTGGGTTGTTGATATTTTTATGAATTTTGGGGATACCAAAAATGGATGGAGTAATAGGAAACTCCACCATAAAATAATCTTATTCATCCTTGTCAATCATACCATCAACCAAAAGTTCATATAGATGCCAATCAACCTTTGTGTAGGCCCTACACATCTCATATTTAGACACCTTTTCATATGTGTCACCATCACTCAGCATGATAGTCATCTTGTTAAGATAATCTGTTTTAGTCATCACAACCACACCACCAACCTTATCTGGTTTCATGACTCTGTATTTGTCATTGGTTGTTTATTCTTTCAAACAGAATCTTTCAGCTGTGGTGAGGTTGTCTTCTAATAAAGTAGGTTTCTTAAGAGCACTTCGAATTTGGACCTCACATAATGTTTCAAATAAATGAATCATAGGGTTTTGTCGGGGTATAAAGGTACTAGATCTTTTTAGTGTTAAACTACTAGAGTCCCTATTAACTCTGTTAATATTATTAACAAAAAATATATTCAAATTCAATTGCCTCATATAAAGCTTTAAGTTGATTAAAATGTTTCCAATATCATACCTAAAATTGGGAATATATGTAAAACCGTTTTTAAAAAATGTCACATAATTAGATCCAAAATTCATGTCTGTAAAATTGTATAGAGTGAATCCACCATCCATTACAATAGAACAACTATTACTCTGTTCAATGTCAATGTCAAAGCTTCACCTTCATGTACTGTACTAGTACTAAAATTAATATATACATCATCACAAACTGCAGTATCATTTAAAAAATTAAAATCACATATTAGTTCAGTTTGTTTGATAACACTGCTATCGATTAATGAAAAAGACAGTTCAGCACAAGAAACTTCACATATGGGCTCACAAACAAAATTATTGTCTTTTAATAATGTGAGTTTGTCCTGTATGTTGGAACATTCTTGTGGTGGGTTTGCTGGCATTGCTGACCCTGATAACGGTCGCGTAACCGTTCCAACCTCCTCAACCCTGGTTCCTCTAAAAAAACTCTATCATCATTGTCATGTCTAGTTGTTTGAATGATTCTTTTGTAAAAATTGTGTTTGTTGTATCCATCTATATTGTTCTGTCCCTCTTGCCCATCAAAAGTTTCCTTATGAGACTCAACTACATGCTTACTATATTTGAACTCCTTAAAATGTGTATATACCTTTTTGTTAGAATAGTCATTACTATCCCTTAAAAGTTTTTTGTTTTTAATTTCTAAACCTTTCTTAATAAACCTGTCCATATCATTAATAATATTCTCCAAACGGTGTTTGTTCAGTTCAAATAGTAAATCATTATGTATACTTTTATCTAAATTGATAAGTGTTGCATTCAAATGGTTCAATTTAATGTTATTGTTGCGTATAATCAGTTTCATAAGGTCCATACCTGTTCAGTCGAACAGTTGCAATAAATCGTCAAACAGTTCAGTACCTTGTTCAAAGCCAAAAGGGAGTTTGAATACTCATAACCCCTGTGGTACTTGTCCTAGTTCCAGAGATCTTTCCAAAAAAACGTTGTCCATCTGCAACAATTTGAAGGACTTGAGAGCTCTTTCGAAATCCGAAAGTTGTTTATTTAAAGTCCCCATATCGGTATTGTTAGTTTTGACTGCAGTGGAAAAACTAGGTGTTAGCAATATGTCCTTCATGTCAAGGTTATTTTTCTTCATAGAATCTAACTTACTGCCGTCCCTAGTGTCTGTAGCGGTGTTCGGAGGTAGGGAAACAAGCCTTGCACTTCCTGTGTTTGCAGAATTCATTCCTCCTCCTATAGAACCCGACGAACCATTGCTACCTGACAGAGGATTGGGGCTGGCACCTGGTGTAGAGTGTAGGGTAAATAATTGTTCTTGTGTCTCAGTAAGTGAAACATTAGTTCCGCATGATGATTTAGTTCCTTGTTCCTTTAAAAGAGAAATGAGGCGTTGTGTAATTTCCAAGTGTTGCTGTAGTAGTCGCTCCATGTTAACTGCTAGATACTCAAAGTCCAGTCAAGCCACCGAAAAGCCTTCAAGAACAAGTATAGCAAGACAAAGCCAATAAACTAGTAAAACAAATGAAGGCAGAACAGTCGACCGCTGAACAAAGTTTATTCACCAAAATAAACGACCACAGTCATTAAAATAAAATGAAAGCAGCGAGCTAAAAACAAAAACAAAAAGTACTAAGCTTTCACCCTTTTGTTAATGGGCATCTTCAGAGTGCTGAAACATACTAGTGTAATATATATATACATCCATTTAGTTACAACGCCTGATTGGTTAATTAATTATTGGATGGTACATTAATTTAAAAAAGAATACTTCCATTATAAAATTCTGTAATGAACATAAAATACCAACATATATATAAGACATATTAATAGAAATAAAAATTGTATATATATTGTCTCAGACCTAATAGCTTGAAACATGCTTGAAAAATATTTATGTAAATATATATATATATATATAAATATACATATATATATATAGAGAGAGAGAGAGAGAGCTCATAAAATCGTAAATACACTTCAAATAAACAACAGTTAAAATGACATTTAAAATAGATTTAAAATCCAGATTAAAAAAGTAAACTAAAAACCTGTAAACATGTGAAAAATATATATGTATACTCATCATTGCCAGAGGTGATACATATTGCAAAGATGTTAAATAAAGTAAGATTTCTGTTTTAGGATACTTGTGATGGAAATGTGCTCATTAATGCCTGGTGCATTGTTGGCATTAAGTCTCAACTGCCACATACATTCCTTAACCTCAAGTAGGTTCTTATCATCCCCTCCTTTAGCAAAATTGTGAGGAATTCTATCAATAACAAAAAATATGAATCTTTTAAAATCCTTGCATTTGTAACTATGTGCATATAAAGAATTCACCATTTTTTGTCTTTTATATCTCTATTATGCTCCATTATACGTTTCCTGAGCTTCCTAGTAGTTTTACCTACATAATAAGCCGAGCAAGATATGCAGCTAGCCAAACATACCACCATTCTGGTGTTGCAATTACAAAATCCTGGAACTACTAGGAAGCTCAGGGAACGTATAATGGAGCATAATAGAGATATAAAAAAAAAAATGGTGAATTCTTTATATGCACATAATTACAAATGCAAAGATTTTAAAAGATTCATATATTTTGTTATTGATAGGATTCCTCACAATTTTGCTAAAGGAGGGGATGATAAGAACCTACTTGAGGTTAAGGAATGCCTGTGGCAGTTGAGACTTAATGCCAACAATGCACCAGGCATTAATGAGCACATTTCCATCACAAGTATCCTAAAACAGAAATCTTACTTTATTTAACATCTTTGCAGTATGTATCACCTCTGGCAATGATGAGTATACATATATATTTTTCACATATTTACAGGTTTTTAGTTTACTTTTTTAATCTGGTTTTTAAATCTATTTTAAATGTCATTTTAACTGTTGTTTATTTGAAGTGCATTTACGATTTTATGAGCTCTCTCTCTCTCTCTCTCTCTATATATATATATATATATATATATATTTACATAAATATTTTTCAAGCATGTTTCAAGCTATTTTAGGTCTGAGACAATATATATACAATTTTTATTTCTATTAATATATCTTATATATATGTTGGTATTTTATGTTCATTACAGAATTTTATAATGGAAGTATTCCTCTTTTTTAAATTAATGTACCATCCAATAATTAATTAACCAATCAGGGGCGTTATGTAACTAAATGGATGTATATATATATTACACTAGTATGATGTTTCAAGCACTCTGAAGATGCCCATTAACTAAAAGGGTGAAAGCGCTTAGTACTTTTTGGCTTTTTGTTTATTAGCTCCGGCGCTTGTTTTCATTTTTATTTTTATATGACTGTGGTCCGTTTTATTTTTGGTGAATAAACTTTGTTCAGCGAGTCGACTGTTCTGCCTTCATTTGTTTTACTAGTTTATTGGCTTTTGTCTTTGGCTATACTTGTTCTTGAAGGCTTTTCGGTGGCTTGACTGGACTTTGAGTATCTAGCAGTTAACATGGAGCGACTACTACAGCAACACTTGGAAATTACACAACGCCTCATTTCTCTTTTAAAGGAACAAGGAACTAAATCATCAAGCGGAACTAATATTTCGCTTACTGAGACACAAGAACAATTATTTACCCCAGACTCTACACCAGGTGCCAGCCCCAATCCTCCATCAGCTAGCAATGGTCCGGCGGGTTCTGTAGGAGGAGGAATGAATTCTGCAAACACAGAAAGCACAAGGCTTGTTTCCCCTACCTCCGAACACCGCTACGGACACTAGGGATGGCAGTAAGTTAGATTCTATGAAGAAAAATAACCTTGACATTAAGGACATATTGCTAACACCTAGTTTTTCCACTGCAGTCAAAACTAACAATACCGATATGGGGATTTTAAATAAACAACTTTCGGATTTCGGAAGAGCTCTCAAGTCCTTCAAATCGTTGCAGATGGACAACATTTTTTTGGAAAGATCTCCAGAACTAGGACAAGTACCAAAGGGATTACGAGTATTAAAACTCCATTTTGGCTTTGAACAAGGTACTGAACTGTTTGATGATTTATTGCAACTGTTCGACTGAACAGGTATGGACCTTATGAGACTGATTATACGCAACAATAACATTACATTGAACCATTTGAACACAACACTTATCAATTTAGATAAAAGTATACATAATGATTTACTATTTGAACTGAGCAAACACCGTTTGGAGAATATTATTAATGATATGGACAGGTTTATTAACAAAGGTTTAGAAATTAAAAGCAAAAACACTTTTAAGGGATAGTAATGACTATTCTAACAAAAAGGTATATATACATTTTAAGGAGTTCAAATATAGTAAGCATGTAGTTGAGTCTCATAAGGAAACTTTTGATGGGCAAGAGGGACAGAACAATATAGATGGATACAACAAACAATTTTTACAAAAGAAACATTCAAACAACTAGACATGACAATGATAATAGAGTTTTTTTAGAGGAACCAGGGTTGAGGTGGTTGGAATGGTTACAAGACCGTTATATATACTTTTAGTACTAGTACAGTACATGAAGATGACAGCTTTGACATTGACATTGAACAGAGTAATAGTTGTTCTATTGTAAAGGATGGTGGATTCACTCTATACAATTTTACAGACATGAATTTTGGATCTAATTATGTGACATTTTTTAAAAAAGGTTTTACATATGTTCCCAATTTTAAGTATGATATTGGAAAGATTTAATCAAGTTAAAGCTTTATACGAGGCAATTGAATTTGAATAAATTTTTTGCTAATAATATTAACAGAGTTAATAGGGACTCTAGAAGTTTAACACTAAAAAGATCTAGTACCTTTATACCCCCACAAAACCCTATGATTCATTTATTTGAAATATTATGTGAGGTCCAAATTCGAAGAGCTCTTAAGAAACCTACTTTATTAGAAGACAACCTCACCACAGCTGAAAGATTCTGTTTGAAAGAATTAACAACCAATGACAAATACACAGTCATGAAGCCAGATAAGGGAGGTGGTGTGGTTGTGATGACTAAAACAGATTATCTTAACAAGATGACTATCATGCTGAGTGATGGTGACACATATGAAAAGGTGTCTAAATATAAGATGTGTAGGGCCTACACAAAGGTTGATTGGCATCTAAATGAACTTTTGGTTGATGGTATGATTGACAAGGATGAATACGATTATTTTATGGTGGAGTTTCCTATTACTCAATCCATTTTTGGTATCCCCAAAATTCATAAAAATATCAACAACCCACCCTTTAGGCCAATTGTTTCAGCCAGAGGTTCAAAAATGGAAGCAGTAGACCATTATATAGATTCTAATTGTAAGGATATTTTTAAAAAGTTACCGCATATACTTAGAGATTCCTGGCACTGCCTGGATGTTATTAGAGCACACACAGTAGATATAAGTAAAAACACTACCATGGTGATGATAGACATTGTTAATTTGTTCTCAGTTATACCACACCATTTGGGATTAGAAATGTTTGAGACCAGTTTGTTCAACTTTGGTGATATGCACACAGTGAAACGAAAATTAATTGTTGAATTAATTGAAATGGTTTTAGAGAACAATTATATGTTTATGGATGGTGAATATTTTAGACAGAGTACAGGAGTAGCTATGGGAGCCAGGTGTGCACCCATTTATGCCAGTTTAGTATTGGCCCAATGGGAGACACAAATTATTTTCACTTCTAGGTTTTGGCAAAACATAGTGCTTTATTGCAGATACCTGGATGACATACTTATTTTCTGGAAAGGAAATAAAGAGGAAATATCAGAGTTTATTTTATTCCTTGATACAACATCTACTTACCTGACCTTTACAAGCAAAATACACAAAAATGATTGTGAATATTTAGATATTTCATTTCATTTGAACGAAGGTGGCATAGAATCTAACATCTTTAGGAAGAAAACATATTCTAATTCTTTTTTACATTATGATAGTTGCCACCCTCATTTTCAAAAGAAAAATTTGGTCAAGGACAGATGGTCAGGTTATCCCAGATTATAAGTGATGATACAAAATTTTCCATTGAGATGGACAAGGTTGCCACTATGTTTAAAGATAGAGGCTATCCACAACAATTACTTAATAAGGCAATGAACGAGGTGCAGGTTAAAGGAAATACACACTATAAACCTATTATTAAGTTTGGGCAAAACATTACCTCAACAACTACCATAAGTACCAAAAATAAGAATAGAAAGGATGCATTTATATTGCCTTATAATCCAACTTAATGTACTATAGTTAACATATTACATGAGACGTGGAGTAGTGTGTTCACTAACAAGATGGAACTTATCGACATTTTAGGCAGCTTTCCGATGATTACCTACAGTAGGGGGTCGATTTAAAAGAATTAATGGAGAGTAACAATAATAATTATTTGTATAAAATATCCAAAATGAGCAAATGCGGTTGCTGTAGGACATGTAAATACATAAATGATGGCCCCTACGTAATGGTTCAGAATTTTGGTAGATCTATTAAAGTGTCCAGGATTTTGTAATTGCAACACCAGAATGGTGGTATATTTGGCTACCTGCATATCTTGCTTGGCTTATTATGTAGGTAAAACTACTAGGAAGCTCAGGGAATGTATAATAGAGCATAATAGAGATATAAAAAAAAAAAATGGTGAATTCTTTATATGCACATAGTTACAAATGCAAGGATTTCAAAAGATTCATATTTTTTGTTATTGATAGGATTCCTCACAATTTTGCTAAAGGAGGGGATGATAAGAACCTACTTGAGGTTAAGGAATGCCTGTGGCAGTTGAGACTTAATGCCAACAATGCATCAGGCATTAATGAGCACATTTCCATCACAAGTATCCTAAAACAGAAATCTTACTTTATTTAACATCTTTGCAGTATGTATCACCTCTGGCAATGATGAGTATACATATATATTTTTCACATGTTTACAGGTTTTTAGTTTACTTTTTTAATCTGGTTTTTAAATCTATTTTAAATGTAATTTTAACTGTTGTTTATTTGAAGTGCATTCACGATTTTATGAGCTATATATATATATATATATCTATATATATATATATATATATATATATATATATATATATATATATTTACATAAATATTTTTCAAGCATGTTTCAAGCTATTTTAGGTCTGAGACAATATATATAAAATTTTTATTTCTATTAATATATCTTATATATATGTTGGTATTTTATGTTCATTACAGAATTTTATAATGGAAGTATTCCTCTTTTTTAAATGAATGTACCATCCAATAATTAATTAACCAACCAGGGGCATTGTGTAACTAAATGGATGTATATATATGCATATTACACTTGTATGATGTTTCAAGCACTCTGAAGATGCCCATTAACTAAAAGGGTGAAAGCACTTAGTACTTTTTGGCTTTTTGTTTTTTAGCTCCGGCTGCTTGTTTTCATTTTTATTTTTATATGACTGTGGTCCGTTTTATTTTTGGTGAATAAACTTCGTTCAGCGAGTCGACTGTTCTGCCTTCGTTTGTTTTACTAGATTATAAATGATGTATAATGTTTGCAAGTACAATTATGTCAATATGGTTTGTGATGTATGTATAATGTTTGCAACTAAAATTATGTGAATATAGTTAGTTTTCATTTATATAAATGTATGATTGTCTATATATAATTTAATAAAGATGTTTCTTGTTTAAAAAAAAATGCTGCAAATGAAAGAAGGAACCCAGAGACCACTTCTTGACCTTTCTTTTCTTAAGCTTCACATCAAAGTCTCAAAGTTCAAGATGTACTCTACAGTCTCAGTTCCATCTCATTCCATCCCCCTTTTAATTTTTGTTTTGGTGACTGAGACTCTAGCTTTAAAAGATGCTTGTCATCACATCCTGTTTCTCAGAGTCTTCAGGCATTTTTAAGATTTTCTTGACTGGATTACATTTTCTTTCTCTATTTTGTCTTTTGGGCTGTCTACAGCTATGATGTCTGGCACTAGTAGAAGCTCATAGCAGATTGCAAGGCATTCACATTTCTCATATTTAGATAACTGTCTCCTATCTGCAACCAGAAAATGTCAAGAATCTCAGATATGGTTAAAGAACCTCCTTCTCAGTCTGAGGTTCTAACAAAACGTACAGATATTTTTTTCTCATTGCTTCTCACAGGATAGTGTTTCTGTGATGGCTTCTGGATACATTCCTGAATAGGGCTTTTCTTTCTCAAGACACAGTAGACCTTTACAAGGAAGAGTTATTGCCTTTCTTTAATTAGTCTCTGACTTCAGGCAGGGAATATCTCAGGTTTGTGGCTTTCATGGCCTCTAACATTCTCAGGATTCCTTTGGCTAGACTTCACATGAGGAAAATTCAATATTTCCTCAATCTTTTTGTCTCCAACACCATTATCACCTTTCTTTTCAGATCCCAGGTTTGGGATATGTTACAAGGAAGTTACTTTGGTGGGTGAAGCATATATCTCTCAACCCGGGTTTCCCCCTCTGATTTCCATCTCCTACTCAGTCTGCAATCACAAGTACTTTCACCGTGGGGTTTGTTTCTTCTGCTGTATTATAAGTTCTGGAATTGATTCAAAAATAGAAAAGTAGCTCTTCTTTGTGAAATCAATAGCAAAAGCAAGAAGCCAGCAACATAACATTTTGGAATAAAAACAAGAATTTGCTATTTCTTTGAATAAAGGGAAAGTAGAGTGATTATATTAAATAGCAGCAATGGGGAGGGTGTTGAGCCCACACTGCATGTCAAACACTGACTTCAGATAATTTACCATGTCCAATCTTTTGAAAATAGTTGTATACATTTGGGTAAGAATGTCATTACTTTTGGAGAACCATTCAGTACAGCTGCTGTGTTACATTTTATTTTGAAGTGCATGTTTGTATTGACTTACAAATTATCCCAGTAAATGAGATAATAATGAACATGTATTATTCTCAGATGAATGATAGCACTTAATAATATTTTAATTAAAATCTGATGACACTGACATCAGGACCATTTTTTTTTTTTTTTTTTTTTTTTTTTAACATTAGATTAGTTTTTCTTGGTATTATTCCCATTTACTAAATACAAGCAAATGAAAACGTGTTGCTAATATAAATATATAGTTCTATATCACTTTGTCGAAGGTTCATTTCCCCGAACCTTCATTCATTGACCTTAATACAGTGAACATTCACTTCAACTAATGACTTGCACAGGGAAAGGAACAAGTTGGCCATCATAAGAAATTTTCTCCCCCCCCCCCCCCGTAGTGCAATCTCGAAGTTGGTGTATATATATATATATATATATATATATATATATATATATATATATATATATATATATATAGGGCTTGCCCACCTGCATAAATGATTTTATTGTTTTTTTCTTTTTTGTTTAACACACTTTAGCGAAACTGCTTTTTCGGTAAAAGCACTTTCGTTAAAGTGTGTTTGGTGAAGTTGAATTCGGACTGTTGAAGTTTCATTCAACAGTCCTAGATCCATATATATATATATATATATATATATATATATATATATATATATACATTTAAATATATATATATATATATATATATATGTATATATAGTTGATACAACACCCCACATGTGTGGGTTTGAAATACTGTGCTTTGTGTGACAGTTGGAATGCTAGGCAACTTGTTCCTTTCCCTGGGTAAGTTGTTCGTTCAAATGAACATTTGCTGATGTAAATGTTCGCAGTATCAGTGTCGAATGAAGACTCATGGAAATGAACTTTGATGAACTGATATAGACCCAAATATACTACACCAAATAGCCAGCGTAAAGATAAACATTTTAAATTCTGAATGATGTTAGGACTGAGTGACATAATAAATATTGAAATACATAACTGAAGAGCAATTTGAATTAACAAAGAGTGCAAGGGTTGCTAAACTCATATAAATATGGCAGAAATGGACTGGACCCCATTATTCACTGGTACATATCAATCAAACAATAATAAGATGATATGGGCTATTTAATTATAATCCATTCTGTACATCAGTGTACAGATTCCCCCTTCAAATATCCAAACATCTTACTGCCCTGTTCCTAGCCCTTCCCTCCCACATCACACTTTGTAAATGGTTCTACATTGTGCTTTACATGGGCGGTTACCTTGGAAGTAACCAGTTCCCTGTTTGTGGGGGAAGTTTCTAAACTTTTAGCAAACAAGGTATTCCATGTGTGTGTCTGTTTTTTTTTTTCTTTCGAACACAAAGCTATTTCATTGCACATGGTTTTGTAAGGAGGAGACTGCCCCATTGCCATTTGCTTTACCGTGAAATGGAAAACTGCTCATTTTTGACAATCCTTGGATTGTTGCTTTGTAATATACCACATTGGTGGATAATGTCAACATTTTTGGTGCACCTTTTTCATTAAAAGTCCTGACTTTTACCTTTCACTGTCATCACAAAATCATTCTGAGCAAAGTTAAACTAATTAAAAAGAAAGCATTCATGTGTTGTTGCAAATTGGCCAGTCCTTGACTGTTTGATGTGTTGTTAATGAATGGAATATATCTAGATCATATCTACATAAATGCCAAAATGTCTACAGTTGAACAGGTTTTACAAACAATGGTCTCTACAGCTGAGGGTATGGTCTCCATTTCCAGAAATATGTCCACCATCAAAAAAAATATTTAGAGAGCAAGAGTTTAGGGTATTCTTGATAGCCTTTGAGCAGACTTCCCACCTTGAGGCTGGAACCAGAGTGGCAAGGCTAGGAACTTCTCATCTCAGCTTACTGTGGACCCTGTAAAGGCTGTCTTTGACACGGAAAGTACTATGAAAAAGTAAAGATGATGTTGTTAACCTGTTCTGGTGGGGTCTACTTTAATTAAACGAAAGCGGAATCCGTCAAATATGAATCCGTCGACACATAAACAGCGAAACGCGGAAATATCGAATGCACTAAATAGTGAAATCGGAAATGTTGAATTGTCATAGCTGGCCCGTCTGCGGTATAGCTCCGTAAGGTAAGTGTGTGATAGTTACGGATCTTAGGGTTAGGGTGTGGGTTAAGGTAAGTTCATAGATAGGTAATGTATGTAAGGTTTAGTGTAGGGTTTTGTTAAGTGCATGTGTGTGGAATATTTACTTTGTGTGGGTATAGTTCTGTAGGGTAAGTGTGCGGTAGTTACGGACCTTAGGGTTAGGGAGGGGTTAAGGGTAGTGCATAGATAGTTGTGTATGTGGGGTTTAGTGTAGGGTTACAAGTGGAGTTTTGGTGCTTTAATTTAGGGTTAGTAGTAGGGTTTTGGTTAGTGTATGTATGTGTTTTTTGTTGTTTCGTTTGCGCAGGTAGTATGTTACGGGCGGTGGGGTTGGCCGACTATTGCAGTTTCGATGTTTAAATTTCGCTGTTTTGCATGTTCAACGTTATTGTGTTTTGCTGTTTATGTGGCGACGGATTCATATTCAACGGATTCTGTTTTTGTTTAATTAAAGTAGACCCGTTCTGGTGTTACCCCTGAGCCACAACCTCAGGAGTTTCATAGCCATGTATTTCTTTCTAACAAAATGGTAAAATCTAAGGAATGTGCTTGAAAATAAGAACTTCAGTTGTGGTTAAATCCATGGGTTTAGTATACTAAAAGTAAAATGATAGAAATGTTAGTCATAAATAAACTTAAAAGAGCTTTGTTTCTTTACAAAAGTGGGTGTTTTGTGACTCTAAGAATGCTGTAAAAATTGTACTAGTAGAGAGATTGTTATACAGTGAAACTGTATAAAAGCTATGTGGTCTAATCCTATAGTAAAGCATGTGTCACATTCTGGCAATAAACAGAAACCATCAGTTCTAGACTGGGAAAATGTGTCCCATCACTAAATTTTGTACTAGTAGCAATAACACTGTCATACCTTTGAAAACTATAGCCACTGAAAAGCATGCAACCGATAATTTGTCTGCAAGAATAGACAACTTTTTGCTGTTGTGCTACAGCAGTGTTTATTAAATGTAATGTCTCAACTGAATACTGGTCAGCCTAAAACACAACTTGTCTGATCCCCTACTATTCAGTATCAGCCTC
The DNA here is from genome assembly GCF_019279795.1 of Protopterus annectens. Lineage (NCBI taxonomy): Eukaryota > Metazoa > Chordata > Ceratodontiformes > Protopteridae > Protopterus > Protopterus annectens. The sequence continues at coordinate 531,389,760 of NC_056750.1, read as the reverse complement.
AAAACATGTTGCGTGTCAGTTGAATGGAAGACAGCAGTAATCATTAATTTGCATAAAGGTGGGACTTTACTGAACCCAGGTAATTATAGACCCATAAGCCTGACCAATCTCATCTGTAAAGCTGTGAAAAGGATCATTATGGAATTAACTGACTCTTGACCCATCCCAGTCTAGATTCATCAAGGCAAGGTCCTGGCCACTTAACCTGGTTGATTTCTTTGAAAAAATATACAGAAGTAATAGAACAGTTACACCGCATATGTAAACCTCACAAAGGCATTTGACACTGTCTCACACTAGGGTATCACAGATAAACTTTCAATGTCAATCCTAATATAAATTATTGGATAGCAAAACTGGCTCCCAAATAGAGACCAATAAGTTAGGATGGGCTGCCATACCTCCTTCAAATGACAAGTAACTGGCAGTGTACTCCAGGGTTCAGTCTTTAGGCCACTGCTCTTTTTCATTTACCTCTTGAAGGTCAAAGCTAATGTTAAGGGTTTGTGGTTTACCAAGTTAGCAGATGACTGTAAACGTGATGCTGTCATACACTCTCCAGAAGACACTGAGATCCTCCACGAGGGCCTGTCTGAAACAAATAGCTGGTGTCAAAACTATGGACTAAAAAACTAAATGCCAAGAAGAGTATAATCATGTCCTTCAGCAAGAATGACTCCCCTTGTAACTATTTTGTTGACAGTACAACCCAGAAAGTTGATCCCAAAGCTAGGGATCTGGGAACCTATGTAGACAATGAACTTCCCTTTGATCACCATGTATCTACTGATTTAAGGAAGTCCTTTTTTATTGAATAGTGTATATCTAAAAGTATTGCATCAGATCCAGGGATGTAATTGTTCTACTGTACTTGGTATATATTAGGCTGATTATTGAGTATAAAACCCCTTTTTGTATGTACTTGTCCAAACATTTGTCAGTACTGGGACAACCTAGTACTTTCTCACTAAAAAGATAAAGGGCCAAAATCATAAAAAAACTATGCTAACCATTTCAAGGCATTGTCCTTGTTCCCAGTATTATACAAAATACTGAAAGGCAACTTCTGACTCATATATAGTGCTTCAGGTGACCCTATTCTGTCAGACCTATTACACATTCATCAGTCCAATGTTATTATAAACACCCATTCAAGGGATCTCAATGTTTTTTGCAAAATAAAAAGAACATGTTGGAGGAATAGATTTATATCACTGAGAATACCACTTCTATGAACCATCTTCATTCCACTCCAAATAAATCAAAGTTCTTTTCTTAATCGATTCAGATATAATTCATAGGTTCATAAGTTCATAGGTAGGTACTAGGCTATTGGCCTTAGGGCCTATATAAGCCTAGCCAGAAAAGTTCCCTGGCTTTCGCTACCCAAGAATGTTATTTTCCTGCACCCTAGTCTAGCAGAGCCACATAAGTGATCCCTGGGATGAATTTCCTATTTCCCATCCAATTGTTGAGATTTAAATGGTTGGCTCAATGCAAATTCACTCCTGTTTAGCACCACTGTCTCTCACGGGTAGGTAAAACATATAAACATCCCAACAGATTATGATTCTTTCTATCTCTCGGTTACTTGTATGCAAAATATAATGACTAAAAACTGCCATGGGAATATATGCCTAGCCTTCTTAAGATCCTCACTGATCAATAGCCCAATAAATAACTATTCCCCCCAAATTTTCCTACAATCATACATCCTGTTTTATTTGTCAGGCTTTCATCCTGAAGACTCTCCACAGTCAGCTTTCATCTTTGGCCATATATTTATAGAATCAACGTCTTAAACATTTAGAGGAAGAAATTATGGAAAGAACTTCCTGCTTTGAGGGTCAGCCACCCATGAAGAAAACAGTCAAGAAAGCTAGGACTGATTCTTTAGCTGTGCTACCTCCACTGGACATTTCTTTCAAGGCTAGTGAAAACCCAATGGATTGTCCAGCCTTTTTGTTGGATTCTTCTGCCATTACTGCTTTGGAGGCCGGCATGGATCCAACATAATGCACGTCTCTGGAGGCTTTGCAGACATCCATTTTGAATGTTTAGGGGAAACCATGGCTGACTATTATCAAAGGGTCTAGGGGTGTTCCTCAGATTTTTAGTTAAGGAGGAGGTTCCGACTACTATTGTAGAGTGCCATATGGGTTTGAGCCTTCTACATTTCATAAGGCTGATGTCCCTTTAAAGAAGAAACAAAAAAACAAACAATGTTTCTCCTGTTCCTAAGGACCCTCAGGGTGACCGGCAGAATTTCACTCAGGGGTTGTTCAATGCCCTTATGGCCGTGAAGCCTGCTACAAGGAATTTCTGTTCCAGCCCCCCCAGTCTTCTACTCCTCTTAAGAAACCCAGGGAACAGGATTCCTCCAAGGAGGAGGGGAATTTGGATGAAGAATCCCTTGCTTACTCTTCTTAGATTCCTTCTCCATTAGATTATGGTTCTGAGGAGAAGGAGTCCAGTAGCCCTGACACACCTTTTAAGGAGATTTCCTTTGGGGACACAATTTTCAAAAGATAGAATTTTTTCAAGGACTGTTCCCAAGTTTTTGAGGTTCAGAAAAGGTTTTATGAGCTTCTGCAAATGGATTCTCCTAGACCTTCTGCTGTTCCTCCTGCTTTGGCTGTCTTGATAGATGCCTTCTCTACTGTGCCTCAGGCTCCTGATTCCCAGCCCCTGCCCCCAAGAAACATGATTGGTTTTATAAGGTACCTGATGATTGCAAATGTCTGTATAGGTGCCCTCTTGCTGACCCTTCTGTGGTGTCTGTGGCATCTGACAAGACAAGTTGCCTCCTTCTGACAAAGATAGCAGGGCTATGAGAAGCCTGGGTAAGAAGGTATATACTTTAGCTACCCTTGCTTTCTGGGCTGTCAATAATCAGACCCATATGACGAGGTATATTTTGGCTTTTCTTTTTCAGGCCTGTCAGGTTATTTCTGACCTTCCTGATTCTGAGAGGAAGACATCTGCTCTCTCACTGTCAGGGACTTCCTCTCAGGTGGCTCACCATTCTACTAAGTGCAGCTATGATGCAACAGATGTGTCTTCTAGGGCTGCTGATTTTGACTCTGTGCTGAGGAGATATTCCTGGCTTCAGCTTCAACCTCTGCCTGATGATATTAAGGCCAAGTTGATGGATGCTCTTCTGGACAACAAGCATTTGTTTGATACTGCTGTTGCTGATTTATTTAAGTCCCTACAGGAAAAAGGTAAGACCTTACAAGAGCTGAAACATAGTTTTGTTTCTCCTGCGCCTAAATTCCAAAGGAATTACCCTAATAAACCAGCATTTGTTTGCAGGCAGTTTTGCCCTATTTCCAAAGGTAAAAAGGGTGTAAAACAGGCTCTTTCTGCTAAAGAGACTCATACTACTTCTACACAAAAATTTCCTTTTCCTGAAAAAAGCAGGTGCTGTCTGTATGATTGCCAACTTTTCATTTCAGAAATTCTGAACATGTGTGTGAAAGCAAAAATGTGTGCATTTTTGGTACCTAACATGCAACATTTTGCTTAATAATTTTTAGAACTATTAGTCTGTCTCTGGCATTATTTCTCTTAACTGCAAATTACATTTCTTATTTTTTTTCTGACTGTAAATTGTAAGCTTTTGTACTTACCTACGAAACAAAACATACCCATGGGTGTGCTTTGTCCTGCAAAATCTCACATTTCTACAAAAAATGTCCCACTTTGGGCATTTGAAGATGTAGCAACCCTACCTGTGACACACCACTCTTGGTGACATTTCTCCTGAGAGTTCCCTTTATCAGCTGGTGCCTGTTTTTGGTCAGAAACGTTTTATCCATTTCCATTATTAAGCTACACCCCAAACACTTCAATTTCCCTACAAACCCCATGTGAAGCATGGTGTCAAAGACCTTTCTGAAGTGTAAATATACCATATCTGTAGGAGACTACTTGCAACTTTTGTGATGACTCAATCAAACAATTGAATCAGGGTGGACTTACAACAGCTGTACTAATGGAGGACATGTTATGAACCATTTGAAACAGAATTAGCATTCAGGAGCACCATCAATATGCCATATAAAATATTTCCATTATACTTCCATAAAGGATAAATAACTAATCAGCTTTTAAGTGCTGCCAAAGCTTGAATGACAGGCAGCATCAAGAAACCTACTGATTTGTAATGAAGTGCAGTAAATTCAAATTGTCTTGGGAACAACACAGCATTCAGAGAAGTTCAATATAATACCATCTGATGAGGTAGCCATATGGGTCAGACTAAGAGGAGTGGTGCGATAAGACAGGAGATTGTCTAGACAGGCTTATTCAAAAAACATCAGCTGTTTAAGAGATCTGGAAATTTAAGGAGCTTAAATTCGCATCTGTTTTCTGTGTTGCAGCTGCAGAATGAAGCTGATGTGTTAACAGAGCTATATGCATGCAATAAACATTCGTAAGTAACATATATAGTTTCACACTGATTAAACATCAGCTGCAGTACAATACACTGTTTCATTTGTTGCTCTAATTACCTTTTCACATCTCACTTATTAACGGCTCTGTATACTTTTCTGCATTACAAAAAATTGCTTGCATACATACTGGTTTCCATGTATAGTCATAAAAAGAATGAAGAAGCGAAATATATGATGTGAAGTTGTTCTATCTCGCCATTCATTCTTACAGAAGGGTTCAGAGCCAATCCTTGGCTCCGAGTCAGCCTACTACAAAGCTCGAGGTCTTCAGATAGCTCGAGGCCAAGTCTCTATCCCATGATGCACCTAGAGTTACCTCAGATATAGTTTGCCGCTGCAATAGATCTGAGGTTCTCGCTAGCTTGTGCCAGTAAAACCTTTTTTTCTTGAAAATATATTATAATACTGATAAAAATTTTCTGATATTTATCTTTAGATACTTAGATTAGCTTTTACAGCTTATTGTGTAGTTTCCCTTCCCTTGGTGTGCCTTGTTTCTTAACTAGTAATTAGCTCTCTTGTCCTCATTTTATTTTAGGCCTTGTTAAATCTTTAATAGTACTTTAGATTGTAGTTGTGTGTTTAGAATAGTGACTTTTCTGTCACAGCTTTGTTATATTTAGTCCTTAGAGTTTTGAATAGTGACTTTTCTGTCACAGCTTTGATATAATTAGCCTTTCTGAGGTAAAGAAATCTAAAAAATCTTCGACGTCGGTTTCACGGACCTTGGAGCTGACCGTCTTGTCCTTTCAGAGCCATTCCCCGGTTCTGGAACCGGTATCCGAAGTGCCTAAGTCTCCACTCCTGTAATCTGTACCTCCTTGGTCTTTGATAAGCCTTTCTAATTTGGATGTGGATCGTGTGGTGCAGAAGCTTTTACAGGCACCAGCCTTTGCAAAATTTTTATTGGCTCCGACCCAAATGGTTTTGGAACCAAAGACCCTTTTACCATCTACTACTCTTCTTCCTCTGAGCCATACCAGTCCTTTGGAGCCGGAGGAGTCAGACTTGATGATCGTTGAGCCTTCAGAGCCGACGCCTGTTCCAGTATCCTCAGCCCTGTTTCTCTGATGTCCTCGGCACCAATCGAGGAATCCAGGGAGGAGAGTGGGAACAACTTGGTTCAGACTCTGCTTCTCGGTGCTTTGGCTCGTATGAGCATGGCTCCTACTCTGGCTCAGAGCCCACTGTCCCGGTGCCGGGGGTATCGATGGTTTCCTTGGATCCATCGGTCCCTTCTCATTGGAGCAGAGGTGCCTTCAAAGTCAAGAGGAAAGTTATGTCTCCTAACACATCTTCGACTTCAGGTCTGGCTACCTCCTCCCCAAAAGCGCCTGTGTCTGCTTCTGCTTCATACATCTTTGCCAAGCATAGAGACCCGGAGCCTCAGGAATCCCCATTGGGTGGCCCCTGCTCTTCTGAGACCTCACCAGAAGCCCCTACTGATGAGTTTCCCAGGAAGAGCATCTGTAAGAGGAAGCATTTAGACTCCCCACAGGAGTCCCTCACATCCGATACTGACTTGGATGAATCAGAAGGGTCCCCATGGTCCCTGTCTGAGGATATCTCATTTGCTGAGATATTAGAAATCCTTAGGCAGAAGGGCGACTGGCAGTCCACCAGCCTTACTGAAGATGAGTCTGTTCTCCTGAAGGCTTTCAGGTCTCAGCCCTCCGCCTCTTGGGTGTTTCCATCCTTCGATGAGCTTATGCAGCCAGTCTCACAAAAGGCATGGGAGTCTCTGGACACCATGGAGCCTGTCCCCAGGAGGCCTAATAAATGTATTTCTGCCCCCCAGAACAAATGTTTTCTTACTAAGGGTGTGCCAGTTGATGCCATGGTGGTGGCGGCAGCCACCAAAAAGGAAATTTCAGAAACGTCCTCCTCTATCCATCCTCCTAACAGAGATTCTAGGATCATGGATAGATATGGGACGCGGACTTACACTTCAGCGACTTTTGCACTGCATTCCCTTAACTACCTAACCCATTTTACTAGACTGCAAAGAGATCTTCTAAAAGAGCTCGGAGATACTCTTCAGGGTACAGTAGCTGCAGGATCTTCATATAAAGTTGCCTCCCAGATTGCTACCCTCAACTCCATAGAAAACCAGTCCATGCTCCTCATTTCATATGCAGGTGATGGAGCAAGCAGGGCAACAGGTACAGGAATTGCTCTTAGGAGACACTCCTGGATGCACTTGTGTTCCTTCATGGAGCCCTTTAAGTTATCCTTTGTAAACACCCCTTTTGATGGCTCATCCCTTTTAGGGCCCAAAGTTAAGAAAACTTTCACCAGATGTGAGCAGGAAGGAAAGACTCTGTCTACCTTCGGAGTCCATTTTTTCACCCCTTCCAGACCCTACCCCAAGGGTCAAAGGGGAGGAAAGATGTGGTCCCACAAAGCCCAAGGAGCCTTTCAGGACAAATGTGGTGAACCCCCCCCCCTCCAGGAGCAGAGGAGGGGGCAATATTGGAAGTCACCACCCTCATGGCAGAGGGGGTCCACAAAACCAGGATGACAGAGATCAGTTCTTTGGGAAGCCCTACCAGCGCTCCTGAAAGGAGGCCCGACTGTCCTACTCTGGAGGCTGTTGGGGGTTGCTTATCTTTGTATCCAGACGCCTGGCTCAAAATAACAAATGACAGCTGGGTACAAAGTATCATTTCCATAGAGGATATTTCATTCCTTTTGCCACACCCCCTCCATTGACAAGAAAAATCTTGGATGTTCCTCCCAGTTACAGAGAACAGGCAACAATAGAGGTCTGATTGTTGCTAACAAGAAGAGTCATCCAACCAGTCCCAGCAGACCAGATCGGATCCGTAACTTAATCAAGATTGTTTTTAGTTCCAAAAATGACAGGGGACTGCAGATCTGTATTGGACCTCAGCAGTCTAAACAGATCTGTCAAAAAAGAGAAGTTCTGGATGGTCACGCTTCAGTCAATACTTCCCTTTTTCGCAAAAGACAATTGGATGTGCTCACTAGATCTTCAGGATGCGTACTACCACATAAATATAGCCAGACCATCCAGGGATCATCTGCGCTTCTGGCTGGGAGCCAGTCATTACCAGTTTCGAGCCCTGTCCTTTGGTCTCTCTACAGCCCCCCAGAGTGTTCACCAAATGCATGGCAGTGGTCACGGCTCACCTGAGACGTTTAGGATTCCAGCTGTTTCCATACCTAGACAATTGGCTCCTCACTGCCACCACCAGGCATCAAGTCATACAAGCCAGGGACACCACTCTTTCACTCTGCAGTCAGCTGGGCATTACAATAAACTCAGGAAAATATGTCTTGTTGTCATCGCAACATACCATTTTTATCGGAGCAGAACTGGACACCACCACCACCACTACTCTGAGACTTCCAGCAGAAATAGTCTTAATACTCCATCAGCAGGTTCACAATATCATATCCAAAAACAAGGATCCAGCATCAGAAGTACTAAAACTGTAGGCATGATGGCAGCTGCAATATTAGCCATACTTTTGGGTCGCATGCACATGCGGATTCTGCAATGGCTGTTGTTCACTCAATGGTCTTACCAAGAGCTCCCAATGTCTCATCTTATAATGATCACAAACACATGCAAAAAGTATCTTCAGTGGTGGTTGACCTCTCTTCATGTCATGATAGGTCGTCCTTTTGTTCTACCCCCACCAGCGGCTACAGCGACCACGGACGCTTCCCTGATAGGGTGGGGGGGGGGCATTTTCAGGGAGGAACAGCCCAAGGCACATGGACTGATCAAGAGACACATCTGCATATCAATGTCCTAGAGATGAGAGCAGTACTTTTAGTGTTGCAGTACTTCCAGAACTCTTTTCCTCTGGGTACAATTGCGATTCAGACAGATAACATGTCAGTGGTCTGATACTTGAACAAACAAGGAGGAACCAGGTCCTACCCCCTTTGTCATGAGGTCCTAAGAGTATGGCAATGGGTCACATCCAACCAGTGCTTTCTGCTAGCAACGCACATCCCGAGGAAATCCAACATGATAGAAGACAAGCTGAACAGAGCAATTTTATTGCCTTACGAGTGATCCTTCAAGAAAGAAATAGTGAACAGGATATTCCACAGGTGGGGCCAGCCTTGCTATGACCTTCTTGCCAACCACATGAACACAAAATGCAGAAGCTACTTTGTCCTGATTTCCCCTCTGGGAGAAGCCCCAAGGGACACACTCATACACGATTAGCCTCCAGGTCTCCTCTATGCATTCCCACCAATTCTGTTGATACCCAAAGTACTACAGAAAGGATCATTCTAATAGCCCCTCATTGGCCTTGTCAGATTTGGTTCCAATTCCTTTGACTTCATCAATTGGAGGACCCCTGGATTCTGAACCCAGTTCCAGATCTTCTGACGCACCCATCGGGGGGAAATTCATCCCTCTCTTCAGTCCCGGAAGCTGACAGCTTGGCTGTTCCAATTCCCATCCTAATCAGGTTCCATAACCTTTCTAATGAGATGCAGAAAATTCTAATGCCCTCTATAAATCCTCTACGAGGAAGCTATACCTTAGCAAATAGAAAAAAAATATTCCATATGGGCCTCTCAAAACAACATTGATCCCTACCTAGCCCCTATGTCTTCTATACTAGAGTTCTTGACCATGATTTTCAACAAAGGAACTGCAGCAGCAACAGTTTGGGTTCAACTTGCTGCTATCTCGAATTTTCACCTTGGATTTGAAGGATTGAACTTAATGTCATACAAACTATCTAAAGCGTTTCTCAAAGGGACCTTTCATCTCAGATCACCTGTGAAATCTCCATATACCCCATGGAATCTAAATTTATTTTTATTTATTTATTTATTTGCAGTTGGTTAACCAGGATAGTCCACTGGGCAATGAGAACCCATTTTCAATGGAGTCCTGGGGAGAAAAGCTCCAATACAGAACAAAGATTGCAGCAGTTTTTTATGCTTTCTCGCATTATTCTCCCTCCATTAGAACCAGCTTCCTCATGTGATTTGAAATATTTGTCATGGAAGACTATCTTTCTAGTAGCTATCACTTCTGCCTGCAGAGTGTCAGAGCTTCAAGCCTTGTCCATTAAGCCTCCTTATCTGATTTTCCATGCTGACAGTCTCACTTTGAACTAATCCCTTCTTTTTGCCAAAAGTTTGTACTGAAGCTAACCTTAATCAAATTATTGATTTGCCAGTGTTCTTCCCCAATCACACCAACAACTTAGAGTATATGCTGCACAAGCTTGATGTTCATGGACAACTCAGACTTTACTTGGATAGGACAAAAGACTTTAGAAAATCAGAACAGCTTTTCGTTTCCTTTTCAGATTCCAGAAAAGGTATGCCAGTGGCAAAAACAACTCTAAGTGGTTATCTGACTGTATCACATTTGCTTATTCAGCTGCTAATATGTCCTTACAACAAAAAATTAAGGCTCATTCTACCAGAGCACTGTCTACATCTTCTGCTTTTTCTGCTAGACTTCCTATAGATAACATTTGTGCAGCAGCCACTTGGTCAAGACCTCATACCTTTATCACTCATTGCAACTGTATGAATGAACGGCGAGATAGAACAACTTCACATAAAGAAGTTATGTACTTACCATAACATTCCATGTGAGTTGTTCATCTCGCCTTCATTCTTACTTCCCACCCTTCTACCCCCTCCAGGGTTTTTCGAAGACCGAGATGCTGGATTCTTCCTGGTTGCTCAGCCCTTCTATAGCTTTCTCTTATAGAGTGATAGAATGACATATGGTATTATTATATGCAGCAAACAAGATCTGCGGTAACTCCAGGTGCATTATGGGATAGGGACTTGGCCTCGAGCTATCTGAAGACCTCAAGCTTTGTAGTAGGCCGACTCCGAACCCATCTGTAAGAATGAAGGTGAGATGAACAACTCACATGTTATGTTATAGTAAGTACATAACTTTTTTCTTCATACATCTTCATATTCCATTTAAATAACATGACTAGAATAAACATTTAATTCCCACATACAGCTATACCTAAGCTACTGTTGGTGATAAATTATCCACTGCATGTTTTCTACTAAATGACTGAATGTCCGCATTATAAATTTGAAATGCTTTTTTCTCCTTTCAGTATAATATACATGCTTTCACTCTCATCTGATAAAGATGATCTCATTCTATGACTGTCTCCATGATCGGGGTCAAGATAAATATGAATGTTAAGTTGTCAATCTCGCCTTCATTCTTGCTGGATGGGTTTGGAGCCGACCCTCGGCTCTGACTCGGACAATACTAAAGCTCGAGAGCTTATTCCACCGGCTCGAGGCTCCCCTGTATCCCACAATGCTAGGCGGTAACTACTCAGATCTCGTTTGCCGCTTAGCTGACGAGGTGCTTTCTTCTACCGGCTCTGGCAGGTTAGTGAGTTTTTCTTGTTAAAAAACTTCAAATTTCTACCCCTATTTTGTCTGTTTAGTTTAGTTTTTATACAGAGTATACCTTTAGTTTAAATTGGGTCCCCCTTGTGTTTGAATTCCCGTTTTATCCCCTTTTTAACTTTTAGGCCTTTGGCCCACTCCCTTTTTTTTCCCTGTCCTTTCAGTGTGACTGGAGTTTTATTTGGTTCAAGGGTGTGTCTGTGTGTTGTGTTTGTGTTTCATACAGCCTTTTCAGGATGTCTAAAGACTCCAAGGTCTCAGGCTTCAAGAAGTGTGATTCGTGCTGTCAGAAAATGTCTCTGACAGACAGTCACCCTTCTTGTGTCTATTGCCTGGGACCTTTGCACCTGCAGGACTCATGTGCTGTTTGTCATGCATTCAGCCCTAGAGTCCTGCAGGAACGCAAAAACAAGCTCATACTTTGAGGCTTGTTAAAGCCTGAAGGCCCCCTGACCCAGTCTGCATTGGGGAAGCCTTCTAAGACTTCCAGGCTGTCGGCTCCAGCTTCAGAGCCGTCTCCTGGGAGCATTAAAGCTGCTTCGACATCGGCTCCGGCTGGAGTCAGTGTTTCGAAGTCTCATACCGTTACCTCGGCTCCGGCCGGAGCCGAGGTTGTCAAGACTCAGTTGGCTCCCATAGGCTTATCGGAGACACTTTCAAAGAAGAGGTCTAGGTCCCCTTCCATCAGCTCTATCCACTCGGCTCCGGGATCCCCTCTTCTGTCGGAGCAGAGCCATAGGTCTCATTCCTCTCGGTCCTCCAGGCTGTCCGACCATGACTTACAAAGGGTGGTGAGTAGACTTCTCAAGTCCAAGGCACTGGCCCAAATGCTGCATAGCCCTACTCAACAGTCAGCGGCTATTCCCATCCCTGATTCTATTCCTCCTCTGACTCCTTTGAGTTCGGAGCCGGGGCTCATCGGAGCCATGGCTGTCGGTGCTTCAGAGCCGATATCTTCCCTTTCGGCTCTGTTGTCTGCTACAATTTCCTCCTCCGAGGGGGCGAGTGGCATCGGACCCTTGTCCGACCCTGTTCTCGCTCTCGGGGCATCGGCGCTGGTGAGTTCGGCTCCGACATCGGCCTCGGAGCTGTCCCTGTCGGTGCCGGGGGGTCCTTGTCTCCTCGGAGCGGGGACCTCTGGCCTTGGCTGATAAGGGTGCCTTCGAGGTCATGCGGAGCGTGCTAGACCCAGTGTCTACCCCACAGTCAGCTCCGTCAGCTCCTTCCTCTTCAGTGCCTGTGGTGGTTTCTACCCATCCCCTTGTAACAGAATGTAGAGAGCCAGCTCCTCAGGTTTCCCCATTGGGAATATCCTCCTCTTCCGAGGCCTCTCCTGATCCGGTAGGAAAACCCACTCGGAATAGACAGTGCAAGAGGAAGCACATTGACTCCCCTGAGTCTATCACCTCTGACACCGACTTGGAGGAATCTGAAGGTTCCCCTCGGTCCCCCTCTGAGGATGTCTCTTTTGCTGACATCCTTGAAATTCTGAAACAGAGGGGTAACTGGCCCGCCCTTAACCCTTCAGAGGATGAGTTGGTTTACCTTGAGGCATTTGGCTCTCACCCTTCCACCTCCTGGGTGTCCCCTCCCTTTGACCCCCTTATGGAACTGGTGGCAAGGAAGGCTCGGACGGCCCCTGATTCAGTGGAACCTACCCCAAGGAGGCCGTCAAAATTTATTACTGCCCCTAAAGAGAAAGAGTTTCTATCTAAAGGTGTCTCTGTTGATGCCATGGTGGTGGCCGCAGCCACTAAGAAGGAGTTAGCCGATCCTTCGGTACCTGTCCATCCTCCTAATAAGGAGTCTAGGACCATGGACAGGTACGGTAAGCGGATGTTTTCATCAGCGACCTTTTCCATGCTGTCGCTGAACTACTTGTGTCACTTCACCCATCTCCAGAGGGATTTGCTCAAGGATATGGGTGAGGCCATGCAGGATCCAACAGCTGAGGGGTTCCAAGACAAAATGAACTCCCAGTTGGCAACCCTAAATTTGATTGTCAACTCCTCCATGCGGCTTATCTCATATGCGGCTGATGGGGTGAGTAGGGCCGCAGGCACAGGTGTAGCTTTATGACGTCATGCCTGGATGCGGCTTTGCAATTTTGTGGACCCTTTCAAGGCGTCCTTCACCAATTCGCCCTTTGATGGCTCAACGTTGTTTGGACCTCAGGTGAAGGATACATTGACTAGGTGCGAGCAGGAAGGTAAGACTCTCTCTGCCGTGGGAGTCTGTTTTTCTACCACTTCTAGACCTTATCCAAAAGGTCAGAGGGGAGGAAAAATGTGGTTCCGCAAACCACAGGGAGTCTCATCTGATGCACAAGGTTGATTCCCCTCTAGAGGCAAAGGGGGGAATAACAATAGACGCCGCCCTAGGGGCAGAGGTGGTCTGCAAAACCAGGGTAGCAGAGAAACTTTCTCTGATAAACCCTTTCAGTATCCCTGAGGAGCTGCCTGGCTGTGCACCTTCGGAGGCAGTCGTGGGAAGATTATCACTGTACCCAAAAGCCTGGCCTCACTCAAGACAAATGGGTACAGTCAATCATATCCGAGGGTTACAAAATTCCCTTTATTCACATCCCATCCCAACCCAAAGGATCCCTTCCAGACGTTCCACCCAGTCTAAGGGAACAAGCAGCATTAGAAATTTCAAAGCTGCTCTCAAAAAGAGCTATCCAACTAGTCCCAGCAGACCAGCAAGGATCCGGAATCTACTCCAAATTCTTTTTGGTTACAAAAAAAACAGGGGACTGGAGACCAATACTGGATCTCAGCAAGTTAAACAATTATATAAAAAAAAACAAAATTCCGGATGGTCACGCTACAGTCCATTCTACCCTTCTTGAGTCAGGACAATTGGATGTGCTCGAGAGACCTTCAGGATGCGTACTACCATATCAAAATGCACAGATGCTCCAGGAGGTTTCTCTGCTTCAGGCTGGGAGCCAGTCACTACCAGTTCAGAGCCCTGCCCTTTGGTCTCACTACAACCCCCCGAGTGTTTACCAAATGCATGGCAGTGGTCGCGGCTCACTTGAGACGTCAAGGATTCCAGGTGTTTCCATATTTGGACGACTGGCTCCTTACCGCCACCACCAGACATCAACTGCTTCTATCCATAGACTTCACCATCCAAACTTGCCAAGCTCTAGGCATTTCAATAAATTTCGAAAAATCTGCCTTGTCGCCTTGTCAATCTATTACCTTTATAGGCGCCACCTTAGACACAGTCCATCTTTCCGCCAGACTTACAGAGCAAAGAGTATTAGATATCCGCAAACAAGTTTACCTTCTACTTCAATGCAACAAGGTCAAAGCCAGGGTAGTCTTGAAGGTATTAGGACTCATGGCAGCTACTATTACACTTCTCCCCTTAGCTCGTTTTCACATGCAGATCCTCCAGTGGATGCTGTTTACTCAATGGTTCTTCCAACAGCTCCCGATGTCTCACATCATCCTACTAACTCAGTCATGCAAGAATCACCTGTCTTGGTGGATCACATCACCTCAAGTTCTCCAGGGCAGACCCTTCATTCTCCCCCCCCCAATCGCCACGGTGACAACGGACGCCTCCCTGATCGGGTGGGGGGGGCATTATCAGGGCAGGACAGTCCAGGGCACGTGGCAACCTTTCGAGTGCCACTTGCACATAAATGTTTTAGAGATGAGAGCAGTGCTTTTAGCGTTGCAAGCCCTTCAGGACTCTCTTCCCACAGGGACTATTGCAATTCAGACGGACAACATGTCCGTAGTGTGGTACATCAACAAACAGGGCGGAACCAAGTCCTACCCCTTATGTCGAGAGGCACTCAGACTTTGGCAGTGGGTGATTTCTTCTCAGCATTTTCTGATAGCAACACACATTCCCTGGAAGTCCAACGTGATTGCGGACAAGTTGAGCAGGGCCATTCTCATGCCTCACGAGTGGTCTCTAAAAAAATCAGTGCTGGAAGAAGTCTTTCAAAGATGGGGCCGGCCTTGCTGCGATCTTTTTGCTACTCCCCAAAACAGCAAGTGTCACGACTTCTTCACTCTCTTCCCGTTACCAGGCCATCCCACCAGAGACGCTCTAGTCCACGATTGGCCCCGGGGACTTCTGTATGCTTTCCCCCCCTTTCCACTGATCTCTCAATTAATTCAGAAAGCTATCGCCTTGAGAGTCACCATGATCCTCATTGCCCCTTATTGGCCTCAACAGATATGGTTTCCGTTCCTCCATCATTACCTGTTGGAGCAGCTTTGGCATCTGGACCCGGTGCCAGATCGTTTGACCCACCAATCGGGCCAGCTGCACCACTCCCTTCAATCTCTCAACCTCACAGCGTGGTTTCTCCGATTCCTACCCTAGCCAGGCTTCCCTTAATCTCTCAATCGGTCCGTAACATCCTGATAGCCTCTCACAAGTCTTCTACCAGGAGGATTTAGAATAATAAGTGGAAACGTTTTTCCTTCTGGGCAGCATCAAAAAATATAGACCCCTTCACTGCACCTATCCAGTCTATCCTAGACTTTCTGGCAGAGCTCTTTCATTTAGGCTCTTCCTCATCTACCATTAGAGTACAACTAGCTGCTATATCTAACTTTCATGTAGGTGTCTTGGACTCCAGTATCATGTCCCATAAACTCTGCAAAGCCTTTTTAAGAGGTGTTTTTCTGCTCAAGCCCCCAATCAAAGATCCCCCACCTCAATGGGACTTGAATTTGGTCCTAGCATCCTTGATTCTCCCCCCCTTCGAACCAGCGGCTTCATGCCCTCTTAAGTTGCTCTCATGGAAAACACTTTTTCTAGTAGCCATAACATCAGCTAGAAAGGTATCTGAACTTCATGCTCTTTGCAGTCGTCCTCCTTACTTAGTTTTCCATAAAGACAGGGTGTCCCTCCGGACTAATCCATCCTTCTTGCCTAAGGTTTCCTCTGAGGCAAACCTAAACCAGATGATTGATCTCCCTGTCTTCTTCCCTGATTATTCCAACAGGTCGGAACAAAAGTTACATTTTCTAGATGTTCACCGCCAACTTAGATATTATTTAGACAGGACTAAACAGTTCAGGAAATCTGATCAGCTTTTCCTGTCTTATGCAGAAGGGAAATTGGGCCTTCCAGTTACTAAAGTGTCCCTTTCAAGATGGCTTACCTCTATAATTACCTTCATCTATGAAATCAGACATCAAAAACTGCCTTCAAGACCTAGAGCTCATTCAACTAGGGCATTAGCTACATCTGTAGCTTTTCAGGACAGGCTACCAATAGATTCCATTTGTGCAGCAGCCACATGGGCTTCTCCTCATACCTTTATTTTGCATTACAAATTGGATATGGCCTCCAGAAACCGTGCCAACTTTGGTTCCACTGTTCTCAAGAGTCTGTTCCGATAGGCCACCCGGGGTAATGTGCTAGGGACGCGGTCCCATCCAGCAAGAATGAAGGTGAGATTGACAACTTAACATTAAGAAGTTATGTACCTATCATAATGTTCCATGTTAGTTGTCTTCTTCTCGCCTTCTTTCTTGCATCCCACCCTCCTTCCCCCTAGCCTGGACAGACCGATAGGAATATTTGGGATCTTCCATTGGGATTTTTTCCTTCCCACATGTTCTACCACCTCTATTCTCCCTTTTTATGTTTGTGGTAGTTTACCTACAGTTTTATATATAGAGGTGGGTTCTTTTTCTCTCTTCTCCATTCTATGGAGACCAGAACTGCTTGGTTTTAGTTATCAAACGAGATCTGAGTAGTTACCTCCTAGCATTGTGGGATACAGGGGAGCCTCGAGCCGGTGGAATAAGCTCTCGAGCTTTAGTATTGGCCGAGTCAGAGCCGAGGGTCGGCTCCGAACCCATCCAGCAAGAAAGAAGGCGAGAAGAAGACAACTAACATGGAACGTTATGGTAGGTACATAACTCCTTATTATACCCATTGAGTGAGTCCATGCAGAATTTAAATGCAAAGCTACTTGACATTTCTCTCTGTCACTGCAAAAGAAGGTGACCATCAAATGTTGATGTTAGTTTGTTGTCCTGCTATTCTTTTTCTTTTCCTTTCTCCTAATTAGTTTTAAGATCTAGCACTTATAACTTTCCACTTCTTTTGTAACTCTTTAGTTTTCATTTGTGACTGTGGTGGGATAAAATAAATAATACAAAATCTGCCATTACAACTCTCTCTGGCTCATCTAAATAATCAAAAATACAACACAAGTACAAACCTAACAACTGAACAACTTACGTCTGTCCTACATAATCAAAGTAAACAAAAAAAAATCAGCTACAATGCTACAAGTCCCTATGACTCACACAAAAAATAACACATCCCGACATGAAAGATATTACCTCAAGTCCCAAATTAAGTATGCTAACTCCATGGCCAAACAGTTGCAGAGTAAAGAGACATCAACAATGGTGGCTGTACTAGAGCTTGCAATTTCAGCCTCATTTTAGAATATCATCTACAGCATTATTTACGTGTGCCTCTTATAACTTGCAGTTCATACTTAATTAACGTGTATTAGAAATGTATTAAGTATAAGCAACACAGGTGACATTTAGCTGATACATGTTCATTAAATGAGTCTTACACAGTCACAGTGAAGCAAATTGTTTTATTTTTTCTAATAACATAAAATGCATATAAAGTTGTGGAAAATGGCAACAATGACTCTCATTGATAACGTACTGCCCTTAGTAGAAAGCCTGGACTGTGGTAGTTAGATAAAACAATTAATCTGAAGTAGGCAGACTTCATTCGTCTGCAACCTGTGGGTATCGGATCCGATCTCGGATCCGAGCCGGCAATTCAAAAGCTTAGGCTCCGAGCTCCTAGCTCCTCCCTCTTACCCATAACCCCTTGCCAAGCCCTGACTGACCTCAGATTTCGTTTGCCGCTTTTCAAGAAGCAACGGAATTCTAGAGCTCCTGGCGTGGTTTGAGATAAGTGTAGTTTTTCTGACAGGAAAATTGTTGAAATTCTCTATTTTTGTTATTAATATAGTTAGAGTTGTGTGTGGTTAAGGCTTTCCTCCCTCTTTAGTTAATTTTTCTCGGGTTTTCGTAGTTTGTTTGTGTGTGTGTGTGTTTAGGCCTTAGGTGTAATGTCTGAAGCCCCTAAGGCTGTTTTTTCGAATGTACGAGTGTGGCCATAAGCTGTCCCCAGCAGATGGCCACACTGCGTATTATGCTTGGGGGTTGAACACCTGTCTTCTGGTTGTACCATTTGTGCAGGGTTCAACCCCCGGGCTTTAAGGGAACGGAGGTCGAAGTTGGTGCTGGCGGGTCTTTTACCCCCAGATACTGCTTCGGCCTCTGCACCCACCAGTCAGCAACCTGTTGCTGTGAGTTCTCCCCCTCCGGCTGGGACTCAACCTCCCTTAAAGTTGCCGGAGGGGAAGGATTCTTCTAGGGAGAGACAGAAGGAGAGGCACAGGGAGAGGCACCACAAGAGGAGAGCCGAAGCTTCCAGTTCGGCTCCTCCATCTAAGCGGGCCTCCCCTGTGCCTTCTAGCCTTCCTCCTCCTCGGCTCCACTCCCCTCGGTTCTCTCCTGGACCCGAGGAGGAGGAGGCTAGCCCTTCCAGGAGGTCACCGAGACGGCTCTCTAGGTCCGCGCCGGGGGCCTCCTCTAGATCGACCTTTTCAATGAGCGAAGCTGATATGGACCGGATGATGAGGAAATTCATCCAGGCCCAAATGCAAATGGGAGTGCTCCTAGCCCCCCCCCAACCGGGAGGGGCTTGACCCTTTTCGCCCCTTAGCTCCTTCTCCGACCCATACCACGGGTTCGAGCTATCGGCGCCGTGCAGATTTGGATCCGGGGTGGGTCGGATCCGATAGGTCGGCGCACCTTGGATCCGTCCCATCCCTTGAGTGCTTCGGTGCCGGACCCGACCTCTCGAGCCGAGGCCGAGCCTCGGATCCGAGGGAGCTGGTGTCTTCGCTCCGTCCAGGTCGGAGCACACTGGTCTCTCGGATCCGATGGTTTCGCTCCGACTCCGATCCGCACGTGGATCCGAGTGGGGTCGGCTCTCGGGGCTTAGAGAAGCTGGCTCCCCTCGGCTTTCAACGTTATGGAAAGGGCACTGTCGAGGACATCCGGACCCCGGTCCCTGCCACGGCTCCATCCCGCACTCCATTGGAGTTGGACCCGGCCCCGACCCGCCGGTCCCAGGGGCAGTCCGCCTCGATGTCCCAAGTGGTTCCCTCGGAACATCCATCTGCTGAAGAGTACTCCTCGGACAGCCCCGATGAAGTACCTCGGCGCAAGTGCAAGAGGAGGCACATGGACTCCCTGAGTCCGTCACTGAAGACACGGACTTGGATGAAGGGAAGGCTCCCTAGGTCACCCCTGAGGACGTCTCATTTGGAGACATCATGGAGATGTTAAGGATCAGGGGGGGGTGGTCTGCCCCCAAGGCTTCTTCGGACGAGTCTGTGTTCTTGGAGGCATTCAAGGCGGGCCCTTCTACCTCTTGGGTGTCCCCTCCTGCTGACCCCCTGGTAGATCTTATATCTATCAGGGTGTGGAAGGATCCGGACACCATTGAGCCTATTCCTAAGCGCCCGGACCGCATTCTTTCTCCTCCATCAGACCGCACCCACTGGAGTAAGGGTCCCCCAGTAGATGCCATGATGATGGCTGCAGCCACGAAGAGGGAATTGGCCCAGGAGAGTCCCTCCGTCCATCCTCCGGGCAAGGAGTCCCGTTCGATGGATCGCATTGGGAAGCGAGTTTTTAGTTCAGCGACCTTCTCCTTGAGAGCGCTGAACTATATGGCACATGTCATTAGGATGCAGCGAGATCTGATTAAAGAATACGCTGCATCTCCCCGAGTCCATCTCGGTGAGGATAAACAGGTTTACTCCACCCGAATGGCCACTCTCAGATCTGTATCCAATACATCTATGTGGCTGCTGTCTCATGCTACTGAGGGAGCCGCTAGAGCCAGCGGAGCAGGCCTTGTCATGAGGCGACAGGCCTGGCTCCGCCATTGTGATTTTGCTGAGCCCTTCAAGGCGACCTTCGCAAATGCCCCTTTCGATGGTTCTGCCTTGTTTGGCAAGACTGTTCGCGAGACATTAGTCCAGAGCGAAAAGGACGGAAGACGCTGTCTGCCGTCGGAGTCCGCTTCTCAGCTCCCCAGAGGTCCTTCTCTAAGAACCAAAAGGGACAGAAGAAGATGTGGTTCCGGAAGTCACAGCAGTCCCAACCTGCTCCGGATAACCAGTCCTTCCGTGGCAGAGGAGGACGGGGAGGTCGTCGTGCCAGAGGCAGGGGCTCCTGGCAATTTTGGGTCCAGAGAACCCTTCTCTGAGAGACCCACGCAGCAGCCCTGAAGGGTTGCCCGGCTGTCTGGAGGCAGTCAGGGGGCGGTTTTCGATGCACCTGACTTCTTGGGAGTCCATAACAACAGACAGTTGGGTGCTTCATCTTATATCCAGAGGATATTCAATACCCCTAATCAAGATTCCCAAATCTTGCAGCCTCCCAGATGTTCCACCCGACCAAAGGAGGCGGCAGCTATCAATCGAGCAGCTGCTAGGAAAAAGAGCCATCCAGCGTCCCCAGACCAAGCCGGATTAGGGTTTTACTCCAGGTTCGTTTTGGTGCCAAAGAAGACGGGGGACTTAAGACCAATTTTAGACCTTTCCCAGTTGAACCTGTCAGTAACCAAGCAAAAGTTCCGGATGGTCACCCTGCAATCTATACTCCCCCTTTTGAGGGAGAACGACTGGATGTGTTCCATAGACCTCAAGGATGCGTACTACCACATTCGGATGGACAGGCGATCCAGGAGGTTTCTTCGCTCGGCTGGGAGCCAGTCATTATCAGTTCAGGGTCCTCCCTTTGGTCTCACCTCAGCCCCCAGGGTGTTTACCAAGGTGTTAGCGGTGGTAGCGGCCCACCTGAGGCTCCAGGGATTACAGGTCTTTCCGTACCTGGACGACTGGCTCCTGACGGCATCATCAAGGCATCTTCTGTGCTCAGCCAGGATTACTTCCTTCAACTAGCACCAAGGCTGGGCATCACGATCAACTGGGAGAAATCTTTTCTGAATCCAACTCAAATTATAGATTTCATAGGAGGAAGACTAGACACCAGATCAATGCGAGCCTTCCTCACCCCAGACCGTATCGTCAGCCTGAGGTGTCATGTGACAGCAATCCTTCAACCATCTCCGACTGCAGCTTCGGTCCTGAGGGCCCTAGGTTCTATGGCAGCAGCTATCCCGCTTCTAATTCATGCCCGTTTACGCATGCGGGTTCTTCAATGGACCCTTCAAGTTCAGTGGTCTCCTCTTTATTCATCTCTAAACGCTCCGATTGCGGTCAGCAGAGCGTGCAGGGACTCCCTTCTGTGGTGGCTTCTTTCTCCGGAGCCCCTAGCAGGAAGACCTTTTTGCGCGGCATTTCCTCGAGCCACAGTGACCACGGACGCTTCTTGCCTCGGGTGGGGGGGGCATTCTGCGGGAAAGATTGTCCAAGGCACGTGGAATCCCACAGAGACGTCATTGCATATAAATGTCCTGGAAATGAGGGCGGTGCTCCTAGCGTTGCAAGCACTTCACCACATTCTTCCTACAGGGACTATTGCGATTCAGACAGACAACATGTCCGTAGTCTGGTATATCAACAAGCAGGGAGGAACCAGGTCTTACCCCCTTTGTCGAGAGGCCATGAGAGTCTGGGAATGGGCAATTTCCACCAAACGCTTTCTGATAGCAACGCACATTCCGAAAGTCCAACATCCTTGCGGACAAGCTCAGTCGCACCATCCTTTCTCCACACGAGTGGTCCTCAATCTTCAAGTAGCGAAGAAGATTTTTGCCGTTTGGGGGCAACCCTGTTGCGATCTTTTTGCTTCTCCCTCAAACGCCAAATGCGACAATTTCTTCGCTCTGCTTCCCCACCAGGGAGTTCCAGAGGGATGCTCTGGTGCATGCTTGGCCTCCCGGTCTCCTTTATGCCTACCCTCCACTTCCTCTGATGCAGAGGTTTCTGCAGAAAGCCAACAGTTTGGGGAGCAAAATGATTCTCATTGCCCCATTCTGGCCTCGACAACCTTGGTTCCCCTTTGTATGGTCTCACAAAATCAATCCACCATGGATTCTGGATCCAATTTCGGATCTCATCTCTCACCCTCTGGGAATGCCAGTTCCCAATCTGCGGACCCTGAAGTTGACAGCTTGGCTGCTCCAATTCCAACCTTAATTAGGACTCCTGGTATCTCTTCACCGGTCAAAGCCATTTTGGTGGCTGCTCATAAACCTTCCACCAGACAGGTTTATCGGAGTAAATGGAAGAGGTTCTCTATATGGGCAGGACAGAGAACTGTGGATCCTTTTTCAGCGCCTATCTCTGCGGTGCTAGATTTTCTAACAGACCTCTTTCATCAAGGGGCCAGTTCTTCCACGATTAAGGTACAATTGGCTATCTCGCATTATCACATTGGCCAGGACACAGCTCCTCTTATGACAGCGAAATTATGCAAAACCTTTCTCAAAGGAGTTTTTGTTAAGGCCTCCAGTCAAGGAGGTTGTACCACCTTGGGACTTGTCTTTAGTCCTGCAGGCCCTTACTGCTCCTCCCTTCGAGCCTGCAGCTTCTGCTGATTTAAAATACCTTTCCTGGAAGACTGCCTTTCTGGTAGCTATCACTTCAGCCAGAAGGGTGTCTGAGCTTCAGGCTCTATGTGTCAAACTGCCTTATCTTTCTTTCTTCCCTGATAGGGTGTGCCTCAGGACCAATCCATCTTTTCTTCCGAAGGTCTCTTCTGAATCCAATATTAACCAGTCAATCAGTCTGCCTGTCTTTTTTCCCAAGTATTCAAACAAAGGAGAATACAAATTGCATTCATTGGATGTTCATAGACAATTACGTTTTTATATTAACAGGACAGCTGGCCACAGGAAATCAGATCAGCTGTTCGTCTCCTTTGCTAAATTTGCTCTGGGTAAGGCAGCATCTAAAGTCACTCTATCTAAATGGATTGCTAATTGCATTCTGCAGGCATATGACACTTCAGGCAGACCTGCTCCTCAGAGGGTTACGGCTCATTCTACTAGGGCAGTTTCTCGTCAGCCTTTAAGTCCCGTGTTTCGTTGGATGATATCTGGCGCTGCAGCTACTTGGGCCTCGCCTCATACTTTTATTTCTCATTACAAGGTGGATGTTGTTTCTAGAGGAAGAGCATCCTTTGGCTCAGCGGTGCTCCGGAACATCCTTCCATGAGGGCCGCCCAAGATTCAGGTAGCTAGGGACTCTGTCCCACAGGTTGCAGACGAATGAAGTCTGCCTACTTCAGATTTAGAAGTTATGTACTCACCATAACGTTCCATCTGAGTAGGTGACTTCATTCGGATGCATCCCTCCATCCCCCTGACCTTTATAGAGCGAGTATTTATGCTGTTTTAGTATACTGTGGTCAGTATTTTGAGGCAAACTCAATCTGAGGTCAGTCAGGGCTTGGCAAGGGGTTATGGGTAAGAGGGAGGAGCTAGGAGCTCGGAGCCTAAGCTTTTGAATTGCCGGCTCGGATCCGAGATCGGATCCGATACCCACAGGTTGCATCCGAATGAAGTCACCTACTCAGATGGAACGTTATGGTGAGTACATAACTTCTAATTTTGTATCTGAAACACCTAAATGTTATCTGAAACAGCAAGCAACTCAATTGCTATAAGAATAAGTGTTTATTTTGGCAAAAAAAATTAAGTTCAAGTCTTTGCACTGCCTGCCGGTATATTTTGTCCTGTAAAATCTCATGTCTTTTGGTATCTGAAAATCTGTCAACCCTACTCGCTGTTTTGGCGGGCTCACTTTCAGTTAGTCCTGCTGCTGGATGGCCATCAAATCTCCTGCTCTGCAATTGGGATGTAATATTTACATTTGAATGCTCAGTGGCTCATTGCTCTTCTAGAGGTTTCTGGCACTTACTGTTCTTTTCTTATAGAAGTCTCCCATGAGGTTCTAAAGCCATCCAGTTTTAAAGACATCTCCTACAAAGTCCTAAAGCCTTCCAGTTTTACAGACGTCTTTCTGATTTTTTTATTTAAAATTTGATTTTATTTTTTCCAGACAATACACTGTCCAGAAAAGTCAGTCTCCATTTTCCAGAAAGTGTCCCTTAATTCTGGACAGTCTGGAAGAATTATGGATGGTTGGCAACCCTAGCTGTCTGACTATCCCATACTTCAAGGCCACATTCCTCTTTCTCTTTGTCTTTCCATGTCTCTTTCTGTTTGAGTAAAGATTACTCAAGATTCCTTGGCTCTTTCCATCATTTGCCAAGGGCGTTACATGGTCTGAAAATCTCTTTCCCCTGTCATGGGCATTATTCTAAACCTCCACAGGAACAATTAGCCTTTTTCTTCCAGTTTCTCAAAGGGGAAGTGGTTTTATTCCAAAATGTTCTTGATCCCCAGGACAGAGGGCACCTTGAGACCCATTCTGAATATCTCTCATTTAAACACCTTTCTGAAGGTCCCTTCCTTTCAGATGCTGTCCCTTCAGACCTTTTCTAGTTTCTCTGGACCTCAAGGATGCGTGTCTTCATGTCCCTATTCATCACCCTTTCAGGAAGTTTTTACATTTCTCTTTTGCTTCTTGGCATTTTCAGTTCTCTGCTTTGCCCTTTAGCCTCTCTACTGCCCCAAGGGTATTCACCAAATGCCTTGCTCCCATGACTGCTTTTTGCAGGCTAGTGAAGTTACACATATTTCTCCTCTTCGACAATCTATATTTTCAGGCATCCAATCCAGAGATTCTACTGCAGCATCTTCATTTTGCCATATCTCTCCTGCAAAGCCTGGGTTTCACTATAAATTTCCAAAAGTCCTTCCTGACTCCTTCACAGGATCATCTGTTTCTGGGATGCAGGATCCAGACTGTTCCAATGCTGGCATCCTTGCCTACTCCCAAGGCCTTAACTCTCATTGCCTTCTTAGAAATCCCTTCTTCCTCTGGCCTCAGTTACAGCCAGGGAATTTCTAAGAGATCTGGGTTTCACAGGTTCCACAATTCCTATGCTCCCTCTAGCCAAACTCCACAGGCAAAAGTTTCTTCGGCTCTTTATAAGTGCAGGTCCCCTGGTTGCTTTGACAAAAGAAAGACCACATCAGTGTCAAAGAGATGAGAAATCTTCTTTTGGCTCTTCAAGCATTTCATCCTCTTTTCATTCCAGGGTCCTTCAAGGTGCTGACAAACAAAACCACAGTTATGTGGTATGTCAACAAGCATGGGGGGACAAGATCTTATCACCTGTGCAGGCTAGCACTTCAAGTGTGCAAGATAGCTATCCATTATCAAGGGACTCATCAGGCAGTTTACATTCCCTCTGGTCAGAATATTGTGGAAGACTCTGAGAAAGTACATATCACAATTACACGAGTGGATGCTTCACAGGGATGTGTTTCTGGACATTGTCCACCAGTGACGAACTCCTCAAGTAGATCTATTTGCCTCCCCATTAAACAGACAATGTCATCTCTCTTGTGCCAGAGTCCCATGTCCTCTGGTGTAGAAGGTGTATGCCCTCTCTTTTTCCTGGAAGGGGATGTTTTCTTATCCCTTCCCTCCTCTTTCTCTCATTCCAAATGTCCTGTTCAAGGTAAAGCAGGATGCTCCCAAAACCTTGCTGGTGACTCCCTTTTTGCCTAGACAGCATTAGTTCCCTCTTTTGCATTTATCCAAGAGCAATCATCATACGTTACCTCACAGGGTGGACCTACACACACAAGACAAGGGATCTCTCATCCATCCTCACCTGTTCACTCTTCAGTTGACACTGTATGTGATAGGATTTTGATTCCTTAAAGACACTTTTTTTTTTCTGAGGACATGCTTAGGGTCCTCCAGGAGGCCAGGAAACCCATTACTAGGAAATCCTACTTATCCAAATGGAAGAGATTTTTTGCTTGGTGTCTTTCTCATAATCCAGATCCACTTTCTCTGGATGTTCCTTTGGTTCTCTCTTATCTACGTGAATTGCTCTATGCTGGGTTGGCATGTTCTTCTGTTAAGGCCCACTTGTCAGCTATTTTTGCTTGTCTGTCTCTAGCACCTACTTTTGCCTCTAAATTTGAATCTAAACAATTTCTTAAAGGTGCCTTCATATTAGACTTCCTAGGAAGCCTGTCCCTCCTTCCTGGGACCTTAATATTGTTTTGGAGAAATTGACTCATGCACCTTTGAGCCTGTGATTACAGCTTCCTTGCAGCATTGTTCTTGGAAGACTGTTATTTTTTTGGCCATTACTTCTGCCAGATGGGTGTCTGAGCCTCTAAACCTTATGGCTGTTCCATTTTTTTTCTAGTTTTCCATAAGGACAGGGTATCTCTTTATACTAATCCTTTTATGCTCAAAGTGCTGAATGAGTTGTCTCTTAATCAGTCTATTCCTTTGCCTACTTTTTTCCCTTTCACTGTAGTCTGCTAATGAGAAGGTTTTGTACAGTTTGCATATGCATAGACACCTCAGATTTTATTTGTATAAGAGAAAAGCTTTTCCCAAATCTGATTAGCATTTTGCTTCCTTTCATCCTAGATCTTTGGGATTGACTGTTTCCAAGCAAATTATTTCTTCTTGGGTTTCTAAAGCTATTTCTTTTTGTTATTCTTTTCGTGGCAAGAGACTTCCTTCTTTAGTTAAGGCTCATTCTACTAGGGCTGCGGCTTCTTCTGTTGCTTTTATCAAGGGTTTTGATACTAACTCTATTCTTGAGGCAGCTACCTGGACTTCTGTGTATGCTTTTACCAAACATTATAAGTTGGATGTGATATCCTGTGCTAGAGCTGTTTTTTTAGGGCTATCCTTCAATGGTTCCTCAGAGGGCACTGCTGGGTCCTTCCTCCTTGTTCTCTTTTTCATGAGCTTTTACACTCTCCCCGTTGTGAGGAATACTGCAACAGTGAACTGCAAGGAAGCAGTAAAGCTGTGTAAAATCTTATCATAACAGTTGATGATCTTGTCTTCACTGTTGCAGTATTCATGCCTCCCTCCTCCACCTGGTTCTTTTCCCTTCTGGATGTGACTGGCATTCCTGCTGGGGCTCTTACTTCTGAGGATGGTACATCCGGACATCATCTTCATGCCCTACACTATACCCGGGGAGCATATGTATGACGTATGCTGTACCCTTATCAACCTAAAGGCTTTGGTATACTTGCCGACCATCAGGCCACCCTTGGCAAGGATCCCTGTTGTAAGGAGTACTGCAACAGTGAAATGGAAGGACATCATATTTCTTCTGTTTAGGGATCCTGTATTTTGGTGCAACAGGAATATCATTAATTGTCAATAATAAATTATCTCTCAGTATACACTACTATCTCTTTTGTCTTTCCTTCTCTAGGTTGTTTGCCTGTCTCACTGTAAGAGAACACAACCCTCTCACTTTTTCTGCAACAGTGAAGAGAAGGACATCTTCTTTCGGCTTTTCCCTGTTATGGGTCGTCACAGAGGATCAGCTGTCTGCTCATGACTGGCAGTGGAGTTTTACAGTGTCAAGTTGGCAGCCCGGTGCCCAACCTTCCACAGAAGGCACACCCATGCATGCACTCATGCCTAGGGCCAAGTTAAAGTGTCCAATTCACCTACAGCATGTCTTTGGGATGTGGGAAAAAACTGGAGCACCTGGAGGAAACCCACGCGACCACAGTGAGGACATGCAGACTCCACAAAGAAGGCACCCCAGCCAAGGATCGAACCAGAGAACCTCTTGCTGTGAGGTGGCCAAAGAGAAGGGCATCTACAGTTATGGTAAGATTTTATACAACTGTACTTTTGTCTAAATCTGGCTGATAAAGAACAAAACAAATAAATAAGGTAGAGACAGCAACAGATACTAAAGAATACTGGTGTAAGCTGCCTTTGTTAGGAGAATAATTAGACAGTGAGACACAAGTGCCTTTATTCATAGGAAAAGAGCATTGGTTCTACCTCATGATAGTTTGACTGTAAGGAAACTCCAAAGTTGAATGATCTCTAGTTAAAAGGCACAATGGGAATATGATACTTTGAGATGAGCAAGGGAAATATAGAGTTTTTGGGGGAAATGAATACAATGTTCCCACTTCATATGCCTTCTTAATATTACAAAATGGCTTTTTGTATAGAGTAAGTATGGACAAACCATAATATAGTATGTTAACTATTAGTAGCCAGAAAATTAAGAAATCTGGTGATAAGGTTAGCAAGTAGTCATGTTCTAGATAGACACCTAGAAATGGGAAAGACTGACACAAAAATTCTGTCAAGGTTTTATTTCCAGGAATAATAAAATGACTTTAATACCAGAAAATAGCTCCTCACCTGGAGTTCAAAAAATCCTTTGACTCCAATGTCTGACTTAGAGGTAGCATTTGAATGCATTGTTATGGGTATTATGGAGCCACTAGTAAAATCTAGCAAAGAGTTTCAATAAATTCTGATTAATTGTGGACTATGCAGCTATGTACCCTGAGGCTATTCCGTTTCATAATCCTAATGCTAAATCTATAGCTAAGGAGTTAGTATCTTTATTTTCCGGTGTATGGACACTTAAGGAAATACTCACCAGCAAATGGACCGTATATATGTCCAGAATAATGCACTACCAATGCCATTATTTTAAGGTCTAGTCAGGTAAGTTATTGGAGTGTTTTAACCAAACATTAAAATCTGTTCTGAGAAAAGTTGTGGAAGAAGATAATGAAAACTGGTGCCATTTAATACCATGCATCTTATTTTCAATTAGAAAAGCACCACAAGCCTTGACAGAGCTCGTTTTCTTGAGTTATGAGATGAAAAGAACAATTCTAGACTGAGATGTTGATAGAGAAACCTGGGAAGAAGAGATAGCCTCATTTAAAAATGTCACAGATCACTGTACCAACCTGCAAGGTATGCTGAAAGTATAATGTTGGTTGTAGGAGATCACATGTAAACAGCCCAGGCTACACAATAAGGGATATATAATAGAAATACAAGGATCAAGGAATGCATTGCTGAAGACCAAATGTTAGTCTTGGTCCCACTCAACAGAAATCCATTTTTTCATTAAGTGCCAGGGTCCCATGGGAAATAGTTGAAAAATAACTAATATTAACAACAAGGTTAAATAGACTGACAAGATAAACCAAAACAAATATAATATTAATGCCATGTAAATGAAAAAAAACACAAGCCTGTGTAGTTGGTTTAGCAGTATTTTGGGGTAGATGATACTCCAATTAAGCCACAGAGTCAATAAATAAGTTTGTTTCTTAATTAAAAAAAAAAAAGTTTTCAGAAATACCTGGCAGAACAGATACGATCAATACCATATTGAGACCATTCCAGTGGAAAAGGTTAATTTAAAATCTTAACAGAACACAACTGAGAAAGGCTGTGCAATAAGTAAAAAAAAATGTTTAAGAGAGGATAAGAATTCAAAGGGTGAGTGGAACAGCCCCATAGTGTTAGTCCAAAAGCCTAATGACATAGGCTCTGTAATGATTTTAAGAAGCTGAATAGTGTTTCAAAATTTGACATCTATCCCTTTCCAAGGGTTGATGAGCTAGAAGGTTTAGAGAAGTTGAGAATCTTGACAGCATTAGACAATACAAAAGGGATATTATCGTATCCCTCAAATGGCTGAAGCCAAGAAAAAAAACACCTTTTTTAACATCAGAGAATCTATTCCATTGTACTGTTCTTCCTTTCTGGTTAAATGGTGATTTGCAACTTTTCAAAGATTAATATACTGAGTCTTAAGACCTCATATCAGATATGATTCTGCTTACCCAGATTATGTAAAAATATACTCAAGGGATTAGAACTCTCATTTAGCTAAGATATAGGGAGTAACATACTCTCTAGGACAAGAGAGGTTAACTGCCAGTACTTCCAAGAGCAGGTTAGCCATGATAGAAGTTATAGGTTTGTAGGTGTGTACTAGGCTAAAGATTACTAGGGCCTTTTTAAGCCTAGCCATGCATCCCAAATCTCTGACAAGTTCTGGTACCCTTGATAAGTGTAAGGAGGGTACTGGGAGAAGAATGTTTTACAGGCTGTCTCTGTCCATTACAGACATAGGTACCAAACAGGACATAGATTTTCTGTTCCTCTTCTATTTGTCCAAGTTACACTTGAATTGGGTTAGGGAGAAACTCTGCTTCAAATGGATGGGGAGCCTGTTCCAGAGAAGGAGTAGTCTCTGTGATATATACCTGCCTCCCCAGCAGCTCCTATTTATATCATAGGCAAGGTCTAAGTCTTTAGAATGGGTAATTCTGGTGGTGTTTGTTTTGCAGATATGCAGGAGGTCCACCAGGGTGGGGACCAACAATGCCTTGTATGCCAGGCATAGATCTCTCATCAGCAGTCTATAGGAGACAAAATCTAGGGCTAGAGCACTGAGGTGGTTTGTATAAGACATGATGTTATATTGTCCTATCTCACCTTCATTCTTACTGGATGGGTTCAGAGCCAATCCTCGGCTCCGACTTGGCTGAATATATTAGCTCGAAGTTTCTAACTTGGCTCGTGGCAGGAAGGTATCCCATCATGCAGTGGTGTAATTCCCCAGATCTTGTTTGCTGCTTTACGAGTTCGGATGCTACTCTTCTTGGCCGTGGCTAAATTCTTTAAAAAAGCGTAATTTTTCCCTTTATTAAGCTATTTTTAGCTTTAATAATTAGTTATTATTAATAGTTAGTAGCTTTCTCTGTAGTTTAACTGTGTGCTGTGCTTTCGACTGCTGTTTATCTTCCAGTGTGTGCTTTTGGTGACAGTTGTTAGTCACAGGCCTTTTTCCTTTATTCACGTTTTTTGGTAGTGGTGTAGTTTAGTGCTAAAGGAGAAGTTAGCTTTTATTCTTATATTAGCTCATTTCAGTTAGAGAGATATTTTTCCTGTTGTGTATCCCTCTTGCTCGCAACTCTACTAGGTTCGTTTAAGTTAGAGGGTGTAGTGCCCATTTAATTTAGATGGCAGAGTTGTTCTCCTTGTTCCTATCTTGTAGTCATGTTTATAGTGTTTTCTAGTGTGATAATACTGTTCAGACTTAAACTTTTTGTGAGTGTTAGTTTTTATAAAGGTGTGTTAAGCTTTACCTGTATTTTTTCTAGTGTGGTTTCCTTCTAAAATGTCTAAGGAAACTAGAGAAAAGGAACCCAAGCCTTCAGGGTTCAAAAAGTGTCAAAAATGCTCTCAGAAGATGTCCATCACTGATGGGCATAACATTTGTGTCTATTGTTTGGGGGCCATTCACCTTCAGGAAACTTGTACCTTTTGTCATTCCTTTAGCTCCCGTGTTCTGCAGGAAAGAAAGAATAAGCTTATACTCAATGGGCTCCTGAAACCTTCTTTTGAGGAGGCTCTACATAGCACTTCTTCTTTCAGATTTTCCCCTTCGTCTAAGAGTGACGAGGCTTATAAATGGCCATCTCCAGCTTCTTCGGCTCAGTCGGAACCACCACTAAAACTGGCTAAAACCTCTGATGGATCAGTCTCCTTGGCTTCACAGCCCTCAGAACTGACAGAGATCATAGACTTGGACAAATCTAGTCCTTCGTCTCCAAGGTCTTCGGAGCCAAAAGAGACAGTTTTTCGGAGCTGGTCAACTGACTTATTACTGGTCTCCCCTACCTTGAGATCTCCCATTTTGGAGAGATCTTGCTCACCAACCCTCTCCTCCAGATCTTCCAGGAGTTTATCAGTTGATGACATGGACAGGGTGGTGTGCAGACCTTTGAAGTTGCTGGTGCTGGCTAAATTGTTTTCGGCTCTGACCCAGTCAGTTACAGAGCCAGCTAAGGCTATCACTATTACATCCACTACAATTTCTCCTCTGAGCCAAGCTGGATTTTCAGAGCCAGAATGCCAGGTACCACTTGCTATAGGTTCTTTGGTTCTGAGAACCCTTCCAGAGATTTCAAAACCAATCCTTGCTCCGACTCTTTCGGTGCCATTCGGATTGTCTAAGGGCCGAAGCTCTACAGTTGGCTCTGGGGGAGATGCTCAGACCCGAGTTTCTTTGGTTCCAAGTTTACCTCTCTGAGCTTCAGCTGGGTTGAGCTCAGCTCCTACATCAGCCTTGGAGCTGATCTCCTTGGAGCTGGGGAATTCCCTCTGTTTCCTCGGAACCAGAGGTATCCTCAGAGCTGGGAGGATCTGCCTTAGTGCTGAGGAGGAGTGTGCTGTCCCCTCCTACAGCTCTACACAAGGATACTGGTATTCTTCTCCCCAAAGCACCAGTGTCTGTCTTGGCACCAACCCATCCACAGGACAGCAGAAATCCAGTGTCTCAGGAAGTCCCATTGAGCGAGCCCCACTCTTCTGAGACTTCCCCAGAATACCCTTCTGAGGAGGCTCCTCGAAAGAGAACATGCAAGAGGAAGCATATTGACTCCCCTGATGAGTCCATCACCTCTGACACTGACCTAGAGGAGTCAGAAGGGTACCCATGGTTGTTCTCTGAAGATATCTTCTTCACAGATATCCTAGTGATCCTGAAACAGAGAGGCGACTGGAAATTCATCAACCATTCTGATGAGGAGTCGGTGTACCTGAATGCTTTTGGATCTCAACCTTCAGCCTCCTGGGTGTCTCCACCTTTTGATGAGCTACTGGACTTGGTTAGTTGAAAGGCATGGGATTCACCAGACACTATGGAACCAGTCCCTCGGACGCCAAATAAGTTCTTGTCAGCACCTGCGAAAAAAGAATTTCATACGAAAGGCATTCCTGTAGATGCTATGGTGGTGGCAGCAGACACCAAGAAGGAACTCTCTGAAACATCCTCTTCTGTTCATCCACCAAACAAGGACTCCTGGATGATGGACAGATATGGGAAGTGTGTTTTTTCGTCAACAACTTTTACCCTTAGATCGCTGAACTACCTTTCGCACTTTACGAGGCTACAAAGAGATCTCCTGAAGGAGTTAGGAGATAATCTCCAAGGTTCATTGGCTGTGGGGGGTGTCAGAAAAGGTCACTTCTCAGCTATCTACCTTAAATTCCATCATTGACTCCTCCATGAAACTAATATCGTATGCAGCAGATGGAGCGAGTAGGGCAGCATGTTCCAGAGTTTCCCCAAGGAGGCACTCCTGGATGTGCTTGTGCAACTTTGCAGAGCCCTTCAAGTCTACCTTAACCAATGCCCCTTTTGATGGTTCCTCATTTTTTGGACATAAAGTCAAGGACACACTCATCAGATGTGTGCAGGAAAGGAAAACTCTCTTTGCCATTCCCTCAAGACCTTATCCTAAAGGTCAGAAGAGTGGGAAAATGTGGTTCAAAAGATCCCAGGTAGTTTTTTTCAAAATGCATGAGGTGAATCCTTCCCCAGGGGCAGTTGGGGAGGAAATAATGGTAGATGCCATCCTAGAGGCAGTGGGGGACTGCAAAACCAGGGTGACCGTGATTCCTTTCACGTTCGGCCCTACCAGTACTCCTGAAAGGAGGCCCATCTGCTCTACTCTGGAGGCAGTCTGGGGCATGTTTCTTTGTACCCAGACCCCTGGCGAGATATCACAAGAGACAAGTGGGTACAAAGTATAATATAGAGAGGCTATTCCATTCCCTTTTGCCATCCTCCCCCACAGATCAGAACAATCCTGGATTTTCCACCCAGTCAAAGGGAGCAAGAAACTGTAGAAATTCAAAAGTTGCTAGACAAAAGAGTCATCCAAGAAGTCCCTGCAGACCAAATAGGATTCAGAACTTACTCAAGATTCTTTTTAGTGCCAAAAAGAACAGGGGACTGGAGACCCATTTTGGATCTCAGCAAGCTAAACGAATCTGTGAAGAAGTCCAAGTGCCGAATGATAACACTGCAATCGATTCTTCCCTTTTTAGGGAAAGACAATTTGATGTGCTCAATAGACCTCCAAGATGCGCACTACCACATAAAAATAGACAGAGCATCAAGGAGTTACTTACACTTCTTGCTGGGAGCCAGTCATTAACAGTTTCGAGATCTGCCCTTTGGTCTCACTACAGCCCCCAGATTGTTCACTAAATGCATGGCAGTAGTCACGGCTCACTTGAGACGTCTGGGATTCCAAGTGTTTCCATATCTAGATGACTGGCTCCTTACTGCTACCACCAAGCATATACTTCAACAGGGAATGGACACCACTCTTCACACTTGCTCCCAGTTAGGGATTTCGGTCAGTTTACAAAAATCTCCCTTGTTGCCCAGTCAACTTATTACATTCATAGGCGCAGATCTCGACACTTTCTCCATGATGACATGACTTTTGCAGGGCAGGGTTTCTGTCTGAATAAATAGCCAATGCTTTACCCAGAAACAAAGTGAAGGCAAAGAAAATTTTGAAACTCCTAGGGACTATGGCTTCAACAATTACCTTAGTTCTCCTAGCCAGAATGCACATGAGAATTCTTCAATGGCTTTTATTTGTTTAATGGTCATTACAAGAACTTCCCATGTCTCACTTAGTCAGGATCACAGACTCATGCAAGAGAGATCTCCTTTGGTAGTTTCAGTCTGACCAGGTGACCATAGGGATGACCCTTTGTCCCACAATTACGTGTAGCTACTTTGACCATGGACACCTCCCAGGTAGGGTGGGGGGGGGCATTGTCTGGGAAGGATGGTCCAAGGCACATGGCAAGAACATGAGGCCCGTCTGCACATCAATGTTCTAGAGATGACAGCAGTGCTCCTAGTGTTGCAGGCACTCCAGGACTCTCTTCCACTAGGAATGATTGCAATCCAGTCAGACAACATGTTGGTAGTCTGATACATAAACAAACAAACAAGGAAGAACCAGATCATGCCCTCCTTTGTCAAGAGGCGCTGAGAGTATGGCAATGGGCAATTTTTTCCCAACGTTTTCTGATAGCAACACACATTCTGGGGAAATCCAATGTGATAGCGGACAAGCTCAGCAGGGTGATTTTAATGCCTCACGAGTGGTCTCTGAACCAAAACATAGCAGACGAGATCTTTCAAAAATGGGGTCAGCCTTGCTGCGATCTTTTTGCCACTCTCATGAATGCCAAATGCAGCAGCTACTTTGCCCTAATCTCCTGTTTGGGGGAGACACCGAGAGACACACTCATTCAGAATTGTCCCTCGGGACTTCTGTATGCCTTTCCCCTCTTTCGCCTCATACCCAAAGTCATCCAGAAAGCAAAACTTTTGGGAAGCAGGATGATTATCATTGCCCCATACTGGCCTAATCAGATTTGGTTCCCTTTTCTCTGGCCTCAACTACAGGAGAAGTCCAGGGTTCTGGACCCAGTTCCAGACCTTCTGCCTCATATGACTCTTCATCCTGCTCTCCAAACCCTCAATTTGTCAGCATGGCTGCTCCACTTCCAAACTTAGTCAGGCTTCAAGACTTCACACCAGCAGTAAAACACATTTTGGTATCCTCTCACAAGGCTTCAACCAGAAAGTTATATGCTAGTAAATGGAAGAGGTTCTCTTACTGGGCACAAGAGAAATACATTCACCCTTTCTCTGCCCCATTCAGATCAGTTTTGGAATTTCTTGCGGAACTTTTTCAGCAAGACTCTGTGGCAGTTACAATAGAGTCCAACTACCTGTAATATCTAATTTCCCACATTGGTGAATATACTTCTAACCTGATGTCACACAAATTGTGTCAAGCGTTTCTAAAAGGCACTTGTTTATTGAGACCTCCCATTAAAGAACCTCTTCCTCCATGGGATTTGAATTTTGTTCTGACTCACCTAACCTTACCTCCTTTTGAGCTCTCATCATCTTGCAAATCTCCTGGTAGCCATTACATCTGCAAGAAGAGTCTCAGAGTTTCAAGCTCTATCTATCAAGCCACTATACCTGATTTTCCATGGAGACAGAGTATCCCTACGTACTAACCCACCCTTTGTGCCAAACGTTGGCTCCCAAACCAATCTAAATCAATCTATTGAGCTCCCAGTGTTTTTTCCCAATCATAACAACAAGGCAGAGTACAGACTTCACCAATTGGATGTGCATAGACAGCTTAGGTTTTATCTGCATAGAACTAAAGATTTCAGAAAAACATATCAATTGTTCATTTCCTTTTCTGAAGCAAAAAAGGGCATGCCAGTTTCAAAAATTACACTTTCAGATTGGCTTTCAAAATGCATTACCTTTATATACTCATCAAATGACAAGAATTTACCATTCAAAGTTAAGGGTCATTTGACCAGATCATTACCAATATCCTCTGCTTACCTGGCCAGATTCTCAATTGACAGTATTTGTGCTGCTGCTACCTGGGCAACTCCTCATACATTTGTTACTCATTACAAAGTGAATTTGGGCTCCAGGGACAGGGCCTCCTTTGGTTCCACTGTGCTCAAAGGTGTTTTTCCATGAGCCACCTGGGAAAAGGGTGCTAGGGATGCTGTCCCATCCAGTAAGAATGAAGGCGAGATAGGACAACATAACATAAAGAAGTTATGTACTTAGAATAACATTCCATGTTTGTTGTCCATCTCACCATTCATTCTTACCACCCTCTCACCTTCTCCCAGCCAAGGACTCTTAGAGGACCTAGAAGTGAGGTTTTCCTTCCTATGGAGCTCCTTTGTAGTTTTTCCCTGTTGTTTCTATACCTGCTGTATCATGGGTAGTTTTCACAGGCAGCAAACAAGATCTGGAGAATTACATCACTGCATGATGGGATACCTTCTTGCCATGAGCCAAGTTGGAGACTTCAAGCTAGTATATTCGGCTGAGTCGGAGGCGAGGATCGGCTCCAAACCCATCCAGTAAGAATGAATGGTGAGATGGACAACAAACATGGAATGTTATGGTAAGTATATAACTTCTTTTTACTCACACCCTATATTCTTTTAATGACAGCCTCTGAGGACATTCCAATTGTTGGATGTGCCTGGTTAGATATATACTAGAGGGGGCATTGTACTCAGTGATAAGTCTGATGAATGCTGCATATAGTGAACCGGTGACCTCCTTGGATCTAAATTCCATACCTTTGTTTGTAAGTTGTACAATATGGAATGATTTTCTCACTACTGTAGATGTGTGATATTCAAAGGCTAGATTACTGTCTGTGTGTGTCCCCAAGTCCCTGACTACCGTATTGACTCTTAGGGGTGTGTTGTCAATATAATAGTTACCAGGGGTAGATGACTTCTTGATAGATACTATTATGCATTTCTTGAGATTGAGTTTTGATCCATGGCTCTGACACAAGTTATATGTATGTGTTAGCCCTTCCTGAAGAACATTAATGTCAGTGGGGGATTCTGTGACTGTTGCTAATTGGAAATCAGCTTTAAATTTGGTCACAAAGAGGCCCTTGACATTGGCCTTGACTTAAGAAAAATAAATGCCAAAAAGGAGCGATTCCAGGACCAGTCCTTGAGGGACTACTGTTCTGACTGGCATCTTTGTAGAGGTGGACTCCCCAGTTTTAACTTCCTGGGTCCTATCTGTGAGCCAGTTGGCTATCCACTGGGTGAGGTAAGGTTTTATACTGAACCTCTTGAGTATATCAACAATGCCAGAGTGGAGTATTGTGTCATATGCCTTGGCCAAGTCAAAGAAGGCAGTGTGAACTATTTTGCCTAGTCCACTGCTTGGTGACATTCTCAAAGAAGTCCACCAGGTTGAGTAGGCATGACCTGCCCTTGACAAAAACAAATAGAGTTGGGTCCGCTGTATGGAGATTCCCTATGTTATTATTGACCATTTCCATGATAATTCTTTCCATGGCTTTGCATATAAGAATAGTGAGACTCGAGGATCTGTAGTTTCCAGGATCTGTAGATGGCTCACCTTTGTGCAGAGGGATAACTGCTTCTGTTCTCCATTCATAAGGCATGAAGCCTGTTTGGAGGCTAAGGTTAGATAACAATCCCAGAGGGCCTTCTAGACCATGTTTTATGCTGTTTAGAAGGCATTCTGGGATATTGTGTGGGCCCAGTGATGCATTGTTCTTGGCCATAGAAAGAGCATTGAGGACCCACTACCTAGTGATAACAAGGTGAGTTATATTTGATGGTATTTTCTGAGGGGATTTTGGGGGGGGATAAAGTTAGAGATAAATTGGTCTGCCAGCAGGTTTCCTGTATCTTCTGGGTCAGTACAGGTGGCTCCATTAACAATGAGCTCTGCACACAATTGTGTATTGCCATTGAGGTTGCAGATATAACTAAAGAATGCCTTGTGGTTGTCCTTGGCCTGAGAGGCCAAATCTACCTCAGATTTGGCTTTGGCAGACTTTATTTGTCCTCTGAGTTGTTTGTTTAGTTTGAGAGTGCTTTTATACTGCTGGGTGCTACACCTCCTAATTTTTGCTATGATTTTATTCCTTTTGTTATACAACCAGTTGATGTGATTCCACCAGGGTGGCTTATTTTTTGAGTCAGTTTTGTACTTCTTCCTGGGGGGTGCAAATGCCTCAGTGCGCCAAATATCATGTTTATATACAGTTTCTGTGAGCAGATTCACATGGACAGCAGTGTTCCCAGTGTTTATGATGACTTAAAATTTTGCCAGGTTATCACTTAATAGTAGGAATTTAGCCTTAGAGTAGTTCCTGAATATTCCAGAGTTATTTGGGGTTCCATGTTTTATTTTTACTGTAATGGAGACTGTTTTGTGGTCTGACCTTACCAGACATGACATTACACTATGGAGTGGGCAGTGCTCTCCCATATTAGTGAGGACCAGATCCAGCATGTTTGTGCTGCTGGTCAGCGTATTAATAGTCTGGTACAGGGAGTTTGTATTTACAAATTCCAGGTGTCTCTGTGCCTGCATGTTTGGTGTAGTACATGATTCCCAGTTAATAGTGGGGTAATTGAAGCCACCCATGAATATGATATTGGGTTGGATGGTGAATATTTCTCCAAAGCCAATTTCATGCTACTCAAGTCAGAAGTGGCAAACTTCATGCCACCCATGCAGATGGGAACTAAAGTTCAACTGCTGAATCCTACACTAAGGCACTGTACGAGCACATACACTCGGGCATGAA
Organism: Protopterus annectens; assembly: GCF_019279795.1. Classification (NCBI taxonomy): domain Eukaryota; kingdom Metazoa; phylum Chordata; order Ceratodontiformes; family Protopteridae; genus Protopterus; species Protopterus annectens. The sequence goes on along the minus strand of NC_056750.1, from coordinate 531,350,950 downwards.
TTGTGCCATCCCGAATAGAACCAAGACGCTCTTCTCCAAAAAAAGGAAGCCCATCTGGTAGTCCCTTGGCATAAACAAACTTTACAAAAAAAGAAAGAAACTGTTGCAGAAAAGAGGAAAATTCCAGGATGCAAAAAACTCCCTTACCAGCCTCAGTAAGAAGCTGAGATCCTTCATAAAATCCTCCAAAGCTAGATACGAAAATAAAATTGCCAAAGATTCCAAAGACAACCACAAGGCATTCTATAGCAATGTCAAGAATCTAAATGGCAATGCTCAGATCTGCTCTGAGCTACATCAGAATGGCATTAAATATACTGATCCCAAGGATATTGCCAATATCCTGGCAGATCAGTTCAGTGTAAACTTCACCCCCCTCTCACCCACTAAAGGGCTCATCTCAATACTAAAAGATTGCCAAATTCCAGTAATAACGGCCACACAGGGAAGAAAATGCACTCTCCAAAGCTAAGAATATAGAATCCATGAGACCAGATGACATCCCAGGCTGTGTACTACATGAACTACAAAATGAAATGGCACCTCACCTAAGTGTCATGTTTAATCATAGCCTCACCTCAGGCTTCGTGCCCACTGAATGGCACACAGCTATAGTTATCCCACTCCACAAGGGGGGATCCACCTTGGATACCGGGAACTACTGCCCCATTAGTCTGACTAGCCTGATCTGCAAGGCCATGGAACGTATTATCATGGAACTTATAAAGAAAGACATTGGCAACCTTCAAATACTGGAACCCATGCAGTTTGGGTTCATGAAGGTTGATCTTGTCTCCTGAACCTGATTGACTTCTTTGAATCAGTCTCCAGAGCCACGGACAAGGGTAAGGTGGACCACACAGCCTATATGGAACTCTCCAAGTCCTTTAACACCACCCCCCCCACTCTGGAATCATAGATAAACTTACTAAGCTGGGCATTAATCCCTACGTCACTCGATGGGTTGCCAACTGGCTTATAGAACTCACACTGTAAATGTAGCTGACTCCAAATCCAGCTCCAGACAAGTGACAAGTGGAGTACCTCAGGGTTCAGTCCTGGGAACGCTCTTGTTTAGCATCTACTTCTCTGAAGTATAGGCCAACACTAAGGGAGTCTGGCTAACAAAGTTTGCAGATGACTGCAAACTGGGAGCCATTACTGAATCCCCAAATGATGTGGATATTCTACAAAAGGGCCTTACAGAAACAGATGCTTGATGCCAGAGCCATTGGCTCAAGCTCAATGCCAAGAAATGTATAGTTATCCCCTTTGGGAAAAAACATGTACCCGTGAATTACCACATAGGTGGCAGTACACTAAACACAGAAAGTGTGATAAGAGACTTAGGGACAAAGGTGGACAGTGGTCTCACTTTCGATAAACACATCGCCACAAGAGTCAGGAAATCCTTCTATGTGTCACACCTCATTACTAAGGGCTTTTCATCCAGAAAAAAGGAGGTCATTGTCCCACTGTACTCATCCCTCATTAGACCCATTATAGAATACAGCGCCCCATTTGGTATGTACCTCTCAAGACATCTGCAACAACGGGAAAGGCTGCAGAAATACCTCACTAAAAGAATCACAGGCCTAAAGCAGATGCCCTATGCTGACCATCTAAAAAAACTCCACCTATACTCTGTTGCATATCGTCTACTCAGAGGCGATCTCTGCTTAACATACAAGGCCATGTCAAACCTAGAGCTGTTAGACATGCTACACTTAAAGAAATCCCAATCCACTTAGGATCCAGGGATCTAAACTTTGTCATCACAATGAACAAAACATCCTGGAGGTATAGGTTTCTGACCCAGAGACTCCGCAGACTCTGGAATAGACTGCCCATACATGTCAAGCAGAGTGCCTCTTTGGACCTCTTTAAAAGGAACCTTGATGATTGGATGGGGATCACATCAGTCGCACTGCTAGACAGGGATCCAGGGAGGTAAATACTGTGGGAAGAAATAGCCAGGGAATTGTTATGGCTAGGCTTGTAGAGGCCCTAGGGCCGATAGCCTAGTACCAACCTATGAACCTATAAGCTTAAATACATGTTTTGGATTTCCTAGGTCATAGAGGGGGGCATATAGCTTGCAAGGAAGTGATATAAGATTTTGCCTATGGTGATTTGAATATGGCAAAGCTGAAGTGCATTGCCTGTTTGACCAGCCTTAATGTATAGTTATTTTTTATGCATAGGCTCATAGATTAGTACTAGACTAACTGCCCTTGCGGGTCATTTTAAGCCTAGCCAATTACCCCATGTGAGACTCAAACCCTGCACCTTGTGTCTGTAAGGTAAACACATTAACCATTATGCCTACCTCCCACCTCATAAATGAATACATGGCTAACTGTACTTGTGGGCCAGTTCAAGTCCAACCAATTCCTCCATGTGAGAATCAAGCCCTGTATATTCTGCCTATAAGGTGAACACCTTAACCACTATGCCAACCTCCCAACCTTGGGCAAATCGAGACATCTCCACCTTTAGTCCCTGTCTGTGTAGTAGCTGATCTAAATGTATGGAAGACATTATAGCTTGCACTAACGGTGTGCTTTCCACAGCTTTAACCCATGTTTTATGGACTGCACAAATGTCAGCATTCTCTAGGATGAGGCGAACTTGTAGGGAGTGGAGTTTCTAGACTCCTAGCATTGCGCAGTAACACCTTTAGATTTTCTTGGTTTTTATTTATTATGTTTGAAGTACTTTCAGTTTGCCATTAGCTAATATTTGAAAGGCTAGAGTGGAGAGGTGCAGACCATCCCTGAGAAAGCTGTGGGGTCTCTTGATCATCTCCTTCCATGCTGACAAATATTGGACCCCCCCCCTTAGAATGACACCAGAAACTAAGCCAATTATTAAAATCAGTCATCTTTTGTTTGTATTGCGGCATCATCCTTGGAGAAGGTAAAATGTTGCTCAATGCTAGACTTATAGCAGCTGGGGACTTGTATCCCGAGAGCTCCATGGTACCTCTGTTCATATAGCCTAAGGAGATAACTCTCAGGTCATTTGCACCCATGTGAACTATGACTGAGTCATATTGATATGTGTGGTCCAATAACCTGAGTCTGTGCACAATGTGGCGGATTGTGCCCTTGAGAAGTAACTGACTGTGACTTTCTCAGTACTCAGCCTGGTGAGAGGGACATCAGTGTGTCTCAGAAAGGAGTCTGGAATGGGACACAATACTACTTTAATTGAAGGTAAGCTCAACGATTTTGACATTAAACTTTTGTGCTGCAAGAAATTGCAGCTGGAGAACACTTATTTGAGAGACTGTATCAGGCAAAAGTCATTCCTAAAGGCCTGAGATTATGGTGTTTCCCATCTGGACTGGTTCATAACTCCGCTCTCCACCTCAATTTATTTCAACTATTTGCTAGATGTGGACTCAAGCTATTGGAGTTATTGGTGAAAAATAACTCAAGTGACGTTTAATGAATTGACAGGTTTAGATAAATCTATTTGTGATAATAGGGAATATAATTCAATCAAGTATGAACACCTTAGAATTTATAACAGCATTGACCAGCATATTAACAAGTTAAAAGCTGGTAAGCTGAATAAGATAGACAGGGATGTTAATGATTATGCGAATGGTGTGGCTTATCCTAAGCCTCCAGGCATGCACAAAAAACCTAGAAATACTGTTGTTGAAAATAGGAACCCTCCCTTCGATTCTGGTACTGATTTGGAAGGTGAGGGAGGCATGGTGAAGTGACTAGACGATTTTGGTCTTAATTTTGATAAAGAGTATCCCGAATTAAGGAGAAGTGAGAGAATAAAGAACAAGGTGAATTATAATAAAAGACAGCAACTTCAGGCGGGGTTTCAAGCCTTGGGGTTTCAAGGGGGCCATGCCCAAAACCAGAAATCGGAGGACATAAGCATGTACCAGGATAACATTTCATGTAACAGAGTTGTAAATTAATTTTTCAACCAGGAGCAATGTGAAACCTCTTTAGTTTTGGATAACAACAGTAATGATTGCATATGTACAGTGGTTTTGAACCAACAGAAAGATTTTGCTGTTTATAACTATTCAAAATTGTACATAGATGAGTCAATTGTGGATTTACTTTCAAAAGGGATGACATTTGTCCCAGCTAGAAGGTTCAATGTCATTGATACTGTCATAAATTTGGAAATGTACCTGAGAAAGTTGAATTTGACCTTATTGTATGAGAATCATGTTCAGGATGACAACCGTAATGTTTTTAAGATTAGTTCTACTTACAATACCCCCTTACACCCTAAGCTTACAATATATGAAAAGTTGTGTGAATTGGACCTATACAACTTACATAGACAGAGAAACCCAGTATGTCAGGATTTGATGAATGTTAACTCAAAGGAGCAAAACAGTTTAAGATTATTACAAAGGCAAGACATAAAGGTCAGGAAACCAGATAATGGGGTGGGGTCGTTGTTATGGACACGTCTATGTACACTGATAAAATGCAAAATATACTTAATACTGAAAATTATAAGTAGGTTTCCCTTAATGAACTCAATGGGGCTTACAGAAGAATTTATGGGCAATTCAATAATATGTTTTTGGAGAGGAGAATAGATATTTCTCTGTACAGTTATTTGAATGTCATTACCCCAAGAATTCCAGTATTCTTTGCCATCCCCAAAATTCACAAGGGCCTGTCAGATCCTCCCATGAGGCCTTTGGTGGATGGTAGGGACTCAATAACAGTTGCATGTGCACAGCATTTAGATTATGAGCTGAAAAAACTGTTAAGAAAATAAACCCAGATATGCAAAGACTCCTGGACTTTTTTAGAACACATTAATAACATAAGATTTGCTGTGAAGAACCTATTGGTTACTATAGATGCGAGAGATTTGTATACCGTCATTCCACAGACCATAGGTTTAGATTGGGTTAATAAAATGTCATTGGAGCACAAAATAGACCAAGACAAGGTCAACCTCGTCCTGGAACTATTAGAAATTGTATTAACTAACAATTTCTTTACTTTTAACAACAAATATTTTTTGCAAACAACTGGTGTTGCCATGGGGTCAGCCTGTGGTGGGGCTTTTGCCAACAGTGTCATGGCATATTGGGAGAGACAGTTTGTATTTCAGTCAGATTATCACTTCTATATTAAAATGTATTCTAGGTTCCAGGATGATATTATTTTAGTATGGGAGGGTCCCTGAGAAGTACTTGAACAGTTTTCACACTACATTAACAACACCACTACTTTTTTACATTTTACTTGGGTTGTTAATTCAAATTATATGGCTTATTTGGATGTTCACCTTTTTAAGGATGAAACCAATGGGAGGTATGCCACTACAATATATAGAAAAAAACCCTACTCTAACTCTTTTCTTCATTATAGCAGATTGCACCCCGAGCACCAAAAGAGATCAGTAATTAAATGTCAATCGGTAAGAGCTGCTCGGATGGTGTCGAGGGATGAGGACTTTGAGTTAGAGTGTAATAATTTAAAAACTATGTTTTTGAAAAGGGCATACCCATTGGAGTTAATCAATAAAATAACAAAAGAGGACATAGAAAGAGGGAACTTGGTCATTTTAAACCCATAGTTAACAGCATTAGTTTGGATAGTGAGCATTCGAATTTTGATGTCATTGTGTTGGACAGGACACAAAACTCCCAGTTAGATAAAAGTTCCTGCAGGGGAAACATTGATTCTGTGAATTTTGAAGTTTTGTACCCAATTTTACACAAAATATCCTTTTAGACCACAGCACCAGTAGAAGAGACAGTAATACCTTCTTGAAATCTTTAACTATTACTTATAGTGTAGATTCTTCTAGTTTAAGGTGGATTTTTCAGAAAAATTGGGACATTCACATGGAAGATGTGGATATCAGAACACATTTAGGTAATAAACCAATAATAACATATAGGAAGGGCAAAAATCTAAAAGATCTTCTTCGGAGTGGACATTGCGTGCATGTGCACAACCGTTTGGACACTCAAAGATGTGGAAAATATAACTAGTGTTATAAAATCAAAGTTGGTGATTCATTTATTGTTAATAATTTTGAATATTGTATTATAGGTAGATACAATTGCTCTTCAAAGGCAGTAGTATATGTGGCTATATGTGACCTATGTCCAGTATTTTACATAGGTAAAACAGAAAGGAAATTTAGCCACAGAATCTATGAACATGTATACGCTATCAAAAATAATAATTTGAATAATACCCTGGCAAGACACATTCATGCTAATGTCAACCATAATTTTAGGTTTATGGTTATAGACCATGTGGACATCAAAGATAAGAGACCATGGGGTCTGCATTTAGAATTAAAAGAACTTAAATGGCAGACCTTATTGCATGCTGATAAGTGGCCAGGCATTAATGAAATAACTTCAATTACTCCAGTATTAAAACTTAAAGCCCTTGAAAGAAATAAAATAGTTGAAGAGGTAGCATGACAAACAACAAAAACATCAAATACAGAAACTTTTTTTATTGCAGGGATATATTTTAATAATATTTATCACTTGACATCAATTGTTTTATATATGCACTCAAAGGTTTTATTCATTCTTCATTCACGATTTATTGTAACTTTTTAGCATTATTAATTCATATTTATCTATTTATGTATTTACTTATTCTTTATATGTTTGAACACTTTAGGGCATTAAGGAAATTGAGGGGTTAATTCTTTTTGTGATGTTATTCATGACTTCACCCAGTCAGAATGTGTTGTACATTATTTAAATGTTGGTTTGGTTTTACTTATTTGTCTGATGAAGTTTACACTTGTTAAACGAAAGCACTCATGTTATTGTTATTTTTATAATAAATCCAAAAGTTTTCATATTTGTACTTTTGTATTTCCAGGTTTGGTGAGGCCCTTGAAATGCCGGTTCAGTTTATTTTCAGAATGGAGTCTGCAATGACCTAAATGCTGGATTGTGTGGTGGCTTGTCTTGTGGGCTTAGATGTAGAGGCTCTATGAGGTGTGGCTGTATGTGATGATATGCGTGTTTTGAAAGAATGCATATGGAGCTGCTGAGGGCATTTGTTATGTATACTTCATCTAGGATGTCTTTGGGGTTTATGAAGCTAACATTTAAGTACCTCATCATATGTGAGTGTATATGTGTCTGCATTGTACTGTGTGTGATGGGTGTAGTGTGTGTACTACTGAAAACTTTATCGACATTAGGAGTACTTTTATGTGAGAGTCTTGCCTCCATGACATTGTGTAAATACATCGCTCACATTCCTTATTAGTTTATTTGAAAATTAGCTGGTTGTCAGAAAACAAGAGGTAATTTCTACATTGTCTAAGGATGCCCATCTCCACCAAGTTGGTAGCGGAGATGGTAGGAAATTTCATATCTACAGCAACATGTCCTTTTTTATTGATTAGAAGGTTGCAGTGAGAATATAAAGTAATGTCAGGAGTATCTGCTTTGTAACTCTGGGGGCAGTGTTTGTCACTGCAAACTAGTTGCCCTGTGTGCAACTAGGTACTGGTGAAATTTCAACAGTGGCTTTAAAAGAAAAATGTCAACTCAAGATGTCTGTGTCTATACAGGGCACTGCCAAACACACGAGGGGAAACTAATAAAGTAGACCATGATGAATTATGGATGAAGTATTTAGCGAGGCATTTTGAAGTTAGATTAGACAGTAAATAAACATGCAGTGCTTACTGAAAAGAAAGAATTAACATTGTCAAGAATTGTGACTAGCAGGGATTTGCCTAATTAGCCACTACCTGGCTACCACTAGTGCTGGTCTCTCCACAGCTTCACATTGCTGGGATACAATGCCCCTTTGCTTCTTCTCTCACCAGAAGCAAAACAGTACCACCATTCCCAAGATGAGGCAGGTCACAGGCTCTTTGGTGATCCACAGTGTTGTCTCAGATGACAGAGGTCTGTAGATTTGTTGTAGTCTTCCTGGTAGATGTTTTGAATAGTAGCAACCAGACCAAGTAGGAAGTTCCCACACAGACAATCTCTGCCCAATCAGAGACAGATAGGAATTATTGCCATCTTCTCCTTCTCTCACCAGGAGCAAAATATAATCACAAATTTAAAGCTGGCACCTATGAAGCAGTTATCAGGCTTTCTAGTGATTAGCACTCTCCAGGAAATAATGTTGCTATGCATCTTCTCACACCATAAGCAAAACAGCAGCTCTAGTCCCAAGATGACTATTGAAAGGCAGAATATGGGTTCTCCAGTAATTGGTCATTTTGGACTAGATGTTTCAGATTGTAAAGGTAGCAGAGATACTAATATCATTCTTAATATTGAATCATTCCAAGAGTCTCTGCATCATAGCTATATACATTCCCCCAGGTGATAACATTTCCCTGCTAGAAGACATTCTTGCCTGGATATCAAACAATATAAAAAAAACAAAACAATTATCCTTGGAGACGTAAACATAAACTGGTCAGATATCTCAAATCAGTCCCCTCTACTTAATATCAATCTCTTTAACTTCACTCAACAATTACAGACATAACCAGACTCAAGAAAAACAATGATGGCAGCTCAGTACTTGATTGGATATGTCTCTAACTCAACCAAAATTTCAGCATCAGGCATGCTCTCCTCTGGCATCAGTGACCACCCCCTGCCTATATACTTTGCAAAAACACTCCAACACCATGTCAGCATCAGTATAAAAATACAAGAAATCTAGTTAATTTCAATCCTTCAACCATAAATGAAACCTTGATAAAAGTAAAATGGAATGTACTAAAAGCCCTCCCCCTTAATGAAGCTGTTGAGTTCTTTAACTCTACTTTCCTGGACATCCTAAGTAATCTTGACAGTGGTTGACAAAAGAGAGTAAAAACTAATCATGCTGTATGGTTCAGCAGATCTACCAAACAAGCCATGAGTGATAGAGACAAAGCTTGGAAAAAATGTCATACAACCAAAAATCCCTCTGATCTCCTACAGTTAAGCAAAATGACTAGTCAACAATGACAGAAAAGCACACTACCTTGGCCTGCAAAAGAATCATAAACAAAACCCAAACAAATTTTGGAACTCTGTTTCATCTCTGCTAAACTCTGGCTCCAAAAACAACCCCTGTCAACATCCTGACAAAACACCTAGTGAAACAGCTTCCCTCTTCAACACTCATTTCATCAATACAATATCAAACCTCGCAACAACCTTTCCCCAAATCAGTAGTGACAATAACTCCCACTCACAAAATACTATCTCCCCCATCCACCTTTTCCTTCTGTCCTATATTCACTGCTATTATCAAAAAACTGCTTATCAAACTGAAACCATGCTCTAATGCTCATGACAACCTACCCCCAGAGTACCTTCAGATGTCTAAAGCCATTGCCTATCCAGTCCACATACTCATCAACAGATCTATCCAGGAGGCCTATGTACCTACTATCTAGAAAAAAAAAATTAATTCTGCCTCTGCACAAAGTTGGCAACAACACAGATATTTCAAACTTTAGATCTGTTGCTATTCTCTCCCCCCTTTCTAAAATCTTGGAAAAATGCATCCATAAACAACTTCTCAGCTATCTACTTCAAAACCAGCTTCTTTCCCCTACTCAGCATGGCTTCAGGCCAGGCCACAGCACAATTACCGCAGTTATATCATTCTTGGATACAGTCAATCGAGCTCGAGATACCAGTAAAATCGTATCTTCTCTATTTCTTGACCTCTCTAAAGCCTTTGATACTATTTCTTACCCTCTGCTACTCACCAGACTCTCAAACCTATTTCCCCTTTGACCTTAGATTGGTTTAGCAGCTACCTAAATAACAAACAACAATCTACTAAATGGCAAAACTATTTCTATCCTTTCCTTGATACATCCACAGGTGTCCCCCAAGGTTCTATACTAGGCCCCCTACTCTTTAGTATTTTCATCAATGACTTCCACTCCGATCTTATTAATGGTAGAGTAGTTCAGTATGCAGATGACTCTACCATAATCTGCTCTGCTAAGTCTATTACTAAACTCTTGCATACAATGCAGAATGCTTTCAACTCCAATGAAGCATGGATGACAGATAACCACCTTTCTCTAAATCCAAACAAAAACAAACTGTTATTCACCCCCGAGAAAAGTACCTCCATAACTAAGATGGAATTTATCATATACTCCCAAAACAAGACTGCCATAGAAGTAGTACCCCATACAAAACTACTGGGAGTCATTTTGGATGAAAACCTTACTTTTGATCTCCACGTCCAAACCTCTATCAAAAAGACACACCAAAAACTAGGATCCCTCTATAGATATAAAAGTTTTCGTAACTGCTCTTCCAAACAAATTCTTGCCCAAACCTTCCTCTTCCCCACACTCCTATATGGTGCCCCACTCCTCACCAACATCCAGTTATCCCTAAAAAATAAGCTGTAGACCTGTTACAGTAAAGTCGCCAAATTCACAACCAATGCCAAATATTCATCCCATCACTGTTCTTCCTTACAATCACTCAATTGGCTTGAACTTCCTTGTCACCTAACATAACTGCAATTAACCATAGCACATAAAATTGTATACAGTCCATCAGATTGTCCAGCCCTGTCTCTAATCCTAACTCACTACCACCCAAATAGATCACTCAGATCTGAAAACCAATTTCTCCTGCAAGTTGACAAACCAGAACTCCCAGCAGGTCAAATGCTGTACTCCATCTCTTTCGCAAAACTATAGAATGCACTCCCACTAGCTATCAGGACTATCAGTAGCATCCCCTCCTTCAAAACAGCTCTGAAACAGCATCTGTCCACCCTCTGGGATTGCCTCATATTACTTCTTCACACTCATCACTCCTAGCACTAATCTCTCCTTACTTCTAATACATATACCTTAAATAGTTATTCAAATTGTACAACATTGCAGAAAGAGTTACTTCATTTATTTGATAGACATAGCTCTCAGCTTACGGAAGTGCTTATGAAGAATAACAAGACTGAGATGGACACGTTATGTCTACTCTGGAGTGTACACTAACATCAGAGTGTACTAGAATATGTTCCTTGGCTTTACGTCAATGCCTTGTGTTTTTACATTATTTCTCTGTACCACCGACATTTTCATATTGCACTTTGTATTTAGAATGTCTGTTATGACTATGGTTCTTGTTAATACAAACTGTTCCAATATTATGTAATTGTTATACTAATTGCCTTTGTGGAGCTTTTCTCTCCATGCCTCCACTGAAAATAAATTCTTCTTGGCCCAGTGGACTTTCCTGGTAAACAAATGCCAATAAATAAAAAAAATTAATAAAGAGGAAACAAATGGGTTAATATCCTAATAGCTGCAGTGTGCACTACACAGTTAGATATGAAAGAGGTTAACTTAAGCTTTAGCAATCTAAGGGGAGAGCCACTAATATTAAAACAGTAAGATAGATTGGAAGATGGTGGCACTTAGTATTCTAACTCTATGGAATACATTGGGATGACCAATAAATTTAAATAGCTGAAGGAGGAGTGTGACTTCACAAAATGATAATTTTGTGCTTACTGACAATAGTCGATGAAAGAGGAAAGGGAAGGAAATATGTGGTTAAATTGACATAAGGGGTGTGCAGCTAGCTAGGCTGCTGAGTTTAAAAACACAACAGCAGTAGGGTGGGAGAGTAGGGAAAAATTTATTTCTGAGTGACTCACAAGAGACACAGCTCTGGTCTATTTCTTGGTTTCAATATGCAGTTAAAAGCAGAATACATTTAAAGCACATTGTAATGAAAATGCACCACAGTATACAAAAATAGAAGAAGGCAATGTTGCAATACAAATTATGAGAAAGAGATATAAGAAATGCAAACTAACTTTTCCCTCACAGCAGTCAATGGCAGAGTCTGAATGACCTTTTCCAGTTATGCTATTGGTAGGGGAATTGTTAAGTCCCAAGAAGAAAAGCTTGAGGCTGTGTGAACATCATCCAATGTGTGTTTTCAGTTAAAAACTGAGTAGAGCACAAACCAGGCTTTCCATAATTTAAAAGGAATCCTTGGCAATCAAGTGGGCATTATCTTCATCAAAGAACTGTTTTCTCATCTGGGAATCTGCACTGCTCACAGAGTATGCACCACTATTATGGCTGAATAGGGAGTAGAATTGAAACGGAAAATTTACAGTTGTGTAAGTAAACATACCATGGCAGTAGATGCTTGAATAATCACTGCAGCAGTAGCCTAAGTCATATGGATTACATCCTTCTAAGGATATAATAGCCATTCGGCTTCCAAAGCTTCATGGCACCTTCCACACTCAAAAACAGTTGGTCAGCTGAAGATGAGCTGACTAAAATCCAGATTGGGTGCCAAACCATTTAGAGCTTTCATGCCAAGACAAAGAGGGAGGCTAAAGCCCTGAGAGGACAAGGTTAAGAAAGGAAAAAATAAATGTCCACACCCTTGTAACAAAATTATACAAAAAAAACCCAGGAGATGGAGGGAGGGAGTGGCTACTGCAGCACTGATCATTTGAAAATCCACTGTTATGGTAAGTTTACTTACACAGCTGTACTGTGCTCATCATTATGATCCCTGCTGCTGCAGCCTAAACTATATGATAGATTATTGTAGTTTAGAAGAACTTAGTGGATGAAGGAGAAGGGTCCAGGAGCCCCTACAGAAAACCCTGGACCTGGAGAAGAAATCTAATTTATAGTGCCTTGTAAACGTATGCACAAATAATCAAGTTATAACTTTTTAAAAATTTCTAGAATCCGGTGCTTTCCAGAAAGCCATAGATGAAGCTAATGCCTTGCAGTGAGCCTTGACCCTGCCTGTAATGGTTTTGTTGTGGTGGGAATCACAAAAGGTAATAGCCTGAGACAACCATTTAAAATAGTCTGTTTTGACTTAAGTTGTCCTTTCTAGTTACCTTCACAAGAAATGAACAACTAATCAGAAGTTCTGAAAGATTTTATTCCACCAAGATAGCACCTAAATTGTCTGTGCACATCCAAGGAGTGAAGTATCCTTTCTCCCTCATTTTTAGATTCCGGAAAGAAGGAGGGAGATGGATAGATCAGCTTAAGGTAAACATCGATTTAACTTTTGGTAAAAAAGAGGGATTAGTTCTCAAAGAAACCCTATGTTGGTGGAAAATGAGATAAGACTGAACCACCATAAGAGCTTGAAATTCAAGATACTTTTCTTGACAAGGTCAGAGCAATGAGAAAGACTGAGCTTTGTCATTCCCTCCCTCTGCTGCAGTAGCCCTTAGGCTATGTGGGTTGTTTTTTACCCAGGAAACAACAACCAGCTAGCTTCAAAAAGCTCTGGCTCCCCCATTCTTTCATTATGATTGCTGATTGGCTAAGCAGTCAGAGTAAAGCTTTCTTCAGCAGATGTTCTTCATCTCACATTGCTGCAGTCCTTACACTTGGGTAGTCCGCTGTCCTCGGTCGGCCCGAATATCAAAGTATAAGGCTGACGTCGGTCAAGGCGCATTAGACTGACATCAGGACGTCAGGGTACAAATGCGCATGACCAACGTCATATCCTCAGTCTTTTTTGCTGCATGGTCCGATGCAGAAGCAGCGTTGCAAGTGCCGTTTGGCGTTCTGAAATTTTTCGAATTCGGAGTTTCAGATCGAGTCAAAGTTGGCTAAGTACCCCGTTGGGGAATATTTTAGTTTTTTCTTGCCTCAGTGGTTTACCGGATGTCAGAAAAAGTGAATAACTGTATTTCGTGTGGGAAACAGATACCGCATAGAGATTATCATAATTTGTGTATTCCTTGTTTGGGGCCTGAGCACGACGTTGTTGGGTGTCGCTTTTGTGCTAGGTTCAATAAGCGCACTATTAAGCGAAGGTTAGATTGTGCCGGGTTAGTCTTCGGGAAGCGGTGCAATTATAATATGCAGTCGGATGCTCCGACGCCCGCTTCTTCGAAGAAGCGCAAAGACAAAGCAGCTAAGCCCAGGCAGGAAGAGTCGTCCGTGCGGACGCCGGTTCTTTGGAGGTGTCGGTGGAACCGGGGGTTCCACCGGAGGTTTCTCTGGAGTCCCAGGGGGAGACTTTGTTGTTGCAGGATGTGGCCTCTCAGGAGGCAGGTCAGGCTGAAGGGGCTTCTCAGGTTACTGTACTCCCCTCCCTTCCTAGGGTGGTTAGGCCCTCTCCTTCTGTTTCCAAGGCTTCTCCCAGAGGCAGGCCAGGTTTAGCTTCTGTTGGTGTCACTCCTAGTTCTTCAGGATCTGTGCCCAAGAAGCACATGCTTAAAATGGCAGAAGATTTAATTACTTTAATTAGAGGTTCTTTGCCCCCTCCTGATAAGAGGCCTAGGGTGGAACCAGAGTTGGGGAGTTTTGAGCAGGCTTCGGATGTTTCAGAGTCTTTGGCTGAAGACTTGCAGGAGTATTCTCCTTATTCTGATTCTGATATGGATGATTCTACTCCTTCCGCTTCTCCTCCAGAGGATTTTTCTTTTCAGAGACTCTTCATTCCATGAGGGAACATTTTAAGTGGGAAGGTCAGGACTTCTCTGATTCCAGGAAAAGGCTTAGGGAATTTTTGTTTACCCCAGCATAGGCCTTTGGCTATACCTCCTGTTCTGGATGTTGTGGAAGATGTGTTTGCAGAGGCTTCTCTTAATCCTGATTCTTTGCCTCCTGCTCCTGTTAAACCGGATAGGTATTACAGGGTGCCTGAAGCTCATAAATATCTTTTTAAGAGTCCTAGGGCGGACCCAGAAACTGTTAGTCAAGGGCCTAAGGGTGTCAAGGCTTCTGTTGTAAAAAATCCGGTTCCTCCAGATAAAGAGGCCAGGGCTTTGGATAGATGGGGAAAGAAAGTCTATACTTCTTCCACCTTAGCTATGAGGGCTTTGAATTGCCAGTTTCATATGTTGAAATACCAAAACTATCTACTTTCTCAATTGAAGTCTAAGGTAGATGCTCTGGCAGAGGGTATTGCGTGTAAGGAATTACAGGATTTGGTACATGTTTCTGAACAGGTGGGTAAGCATTCTTTGCAATGTGGTTTTGATGCTGTACAGGCCTCGTCTAGGGTGGCTGCTACTGGGTCAGTTCTTCGCAGGCACGCCTGGCTGAGGGATCAGAATTTATCTGACCATGTTAAGACAAGGATTTTAGATGCTCCTTTACAGTCTGATGTGTTGTTTGGTTCACCTGTGGAGACAGTCTTAAAGAAAATGGAAGACAAGGCTAAGTCTATGCAGACTGTTAAAGATTTTTTGCAGGTTCAGCCTCCAGTTTAGTAGGAATTGGCCTACCAAGGGGTGGACGTATCCTTCTTATGATTCCCAGTCTAGGGGTAGATCTAGACGTGGTAGGGGCAGAGCTCAGGGCTCTTTCAGGCCTAGAACAGGGAGTTCATCTGCACAGTCTTCGGGTGAGGGCAGGGGTCAGTCCTTTCGTAAACAGGCCCAATGACCTACCTTTTCAGCTGCCAGAGCCTTCTCGTCTGGCAGCTCCTTTGGGAGGAAGGTTGGCACTTTTCAAGGAAAATTGGAGTTTAATTACCCGAGACAGATGGGTATTGGATATCATACACCAAGGTTACAAGTTTTATTTCCATACCTTGCCTCCTTTCAAAGGAATGCCAGACGTTCCTCCTCAACAAAGAATAGAGGCTCACAAACAAATTTCTCTGCTACTTCAAATAGGGGCCATACAGCCGGTCCCTCTGCCAGAAGTGGGCCTAGGATTCTATTCTCGCCTGTTCCTAGTACCAAAGAAGGGGAACACGTGGAGACCAATTTTGGATTTATCTATCCTCAACACTTATCTGGACATTCCCAAGTTCAAAATGTTGACGTTACAACAGCTTTTACCTCTGCTGGGCAAAGATCACTGGATGGTAACTCTGGATCTCAAGGAGGCTTACCTTCATGTTCCTATCAGACTAAGTTGCAGGAAGTATCTGCGTTTTCGGGCTGGGACTTCTCATTATCAGTTCTCTGCATTGCCCTTTGGCTTATCTACTGCGCCCAGAGTGTTCACAGAAGTTCTGGCTCCAGTGATAGCTTTCTTCAGGCTAAAAGGAATACAGATTTATCCTTATTTGGACGATTGCCTGATTCTGGCTCAAGGAAGGGACGAACGAACTTCTTCATCATTTGCAATATGTGATAGCAGTGCTAAGATGCCTGGGGTATTCTGTGAACGAAATAAAGTCCAGTCTAGTACCCTCTCAGGACATGTGCTTTCTGGGTGTAAGACTGAATACAGCATCCCAGATGGCCTTTTTGACCCCGGACAAACAAAAGAATCTTTCACTTTACTTCCATCAATTGTCTCATCAGTCCAGGCTGACTGCAAAGACAGTCCTTCAAGCCTTGGGGTTCATGGCATCTTGTATTCTGGTGCTTCCCAATGCCAAACTGCATATGAGGAAGTTACAATGGTATCTCAAAAATGTATGGACACAGCACTGCCAGGATATGGACACTGTCATTCAGATAATACCTTGCATTCAAAAGGAATTTTTGTGGTGGGCTCAGGAATGTCACCTAAACAAGGGACTCTCTGTGACCCGGCCAGAGGCGAGTCAGATTCTAACGACAGATGCCTCAGACAAAGCTTGGGGAGCTCATCTAAATGGAAAGTGGATACAAGACACGTGGCCTGCCAGACTACAACATCTACATATCAACCTGAAGGAGATGTTAGCAGTCCAATTTGCATTAATAGCTTTCAAGGATTTACTTCTTCCAGGGCAGGTGTTGATTCTAACAGACAACACAACTGTCATGTGGTACATCAACAAGCAAGGGGGAACACATTCTTATCCTCTATGCAGGCAAGCAATGATTTTGTGGGAGACTGCTCTCAGTTTACAGCTAAATCTTCAGGCAAGGTTTCTGCCAGGAGCACAGAACTCCTTAGCAGATGTGTTGAGCAGACGAATAATGGATCCCCACGAGTGGAAATTGGATCCTCATGTATTTCAGAAATTGACAGTGTCATGGGGAACTCCAGACATAGATCTGTTCGCTTCTCCACTAAACTACCAGCTGCCAAAGTTTTGCACAAAAAGGTTTCATCCCACAGCCTGGAAAGTGGATGCTCTTTCTTTCAATTGGAGCAATCTTCATGTGTATGCCTTTCCACCTCTGCCTCTCCTCCCAAAGGTACTCCTAAAGGTCAGACAGGACAAGCCAAGGATGATTTTAATAGCTCCAGATTGGCCTCGACAGCACTGGTACCCTTTACTGAGAAGTCTGGTACAGGAGCCTCCATGGCCTTTGCCTTCGATTCCACACCTGCTGTCTCAGGAGAACAGTCATTTACTCAATATCAAACTTCACTCTCTTCACCTAACAGCCTGGCATATTCTGTTTTGAACCCTGGAGGGTCTCAACTTCCACAGCGAGTTTTGAATGTTATTTTGGAAGCCAGAAGGCCTAGTACAAGGAAAGTGTACGCAGATAAATGGAAGAGATTTTTATTTTGGAGTGCAGCAAAGGAATTTGATGTTTCTGAGCCTAATTTAAGTGTGGCTCTTCAATATCTTACTGAGTTACTGGACAAAGGTTTGTCCTTCTCTTCTATTAAGGTTCATGCTGGAGCAATTTCTGCTCACTATGACTGTGACCCACCATTGTTTTCTCATCCTTTGTTCAAGCAATTTCTTAGAGGGGCAAAGAATTTAAGACCCCCACATAGAGCTCCTACTCCTGCTTGGGATCTCAATTTTGTGTTGGAGAAACTCACTCTACAACCTTTTGAGCCTGCAGCTACTGCCGAGTTGAAATATTTATCATGGAAGACTGCTTTTTTGTTGGCCATTACCTCTGCAAGAAGGGTTTCTGAATTACAGGCCCTTATGGCAGTTGAGCCTTTCTTAATTTTCCATAAGGATAGGGTATCTTTGCGTACTAATCCTTCCTTTATGCCTAAAGTGGTTTCTAGTGTGGCTTTAAACCAAACTATTCATTTGCCTACTTTTTATGCAAATCCCCCAAATAAAGGGGAAAAGATTTTGCACACTTTAGATGTACACAGGCAGTTGTGATATTATTTGAGCAGAACTAAAGGGTTCAGGCAGTCTCAGCAGTTATTTGTTTCTTTTGCTTTGAGTTCTCAGGGCAAGCCTGTGTCAAAACAAACTATTTCTAAGTGGATTGGGTTTTGCATTGCTTTCTGTTATTTCCATCATGGTAAGGAGATTCCAGCTGGGATTAGGCCTCATTCCACTAGGGCTACTGCCACTTCGACAGCTTTTTTAAGGCCGGTGGCAACTAAAGATATTTTGGAGGCAGCTACTTGGAGTTCAGTGCATACTTTCTCTAAGCATTATCACCTTCCACTTTACTCTAAATCTAGGGCTGGTTTTGCCACTGCTATTTTACAGGGCATTTTGGCAGCTCCTGCTGCTTTATAGTTTTGCCATCCTCCCTTACCTCTGCTTTGGGATTCTACCCAAGTGTAAGGACTGCAGCAATGTGAGATGAAGAACATAGTACAGTTTTGTACCTACCATAAATGTAGATGTTCGAAGATCCACATTGCTGCAGTCCAATTTACCCTCCCTCCTTCCCCTCTGTAGTTAGAGGCGGTTGTGTGGGTTGGGTTGTAAATATTGTGTTTATTGTATATATTATACATATTATTAGTGCAAGGGTGGTGGATTGGTTGGTTGCTGTCTTTTGGTTTTGACCTTTCTTTTTGGGTCTTCTGACATCTGGGGCAAGAAAAGACTGAGGATATGACGTTGGTCATGCGCATTTGTACCCTGACGTCCTGATGTCAGTCTAATGCGCCTTGACCGACGTCAGCCTTATACTTTGATATTCGGGCCGACCGAGGACAGCGGACTACCCAAGTGTAAGGACTGCAGCAATGTGGATCTTCGAACATCTACATTTATGGTAGGTACAAAACTGTACTTTTCTTGTTGTCTCGAGAAGAAGCATGTGTCCGACTTCACAGGAGCAGCTGTTTGGCAGATAAGTCCTCATTTGGGAACTCTTCAACTCAGAAATTATTGCCCTTTTATAAAAGTAACATTTTTATCTATGTTTTAATTAAAAGCAATATCTCCCCTTTAAGTAACCTGACATTTTTCTCAGTATCAGTTGTTTCCTGTCAAAGACTGCTATTTTTAGCTGCATTTGTTATTAAGGTATTTAGGGCCAGTTTTGATAAATATTGTGTACAGCTTGTTTAACCTTTGAGTTTTGAGGAACAGGAAAGTTTTCAGAGAATTGGGTGAGGAATTGTCTGTCCATATAATGCTTATGCTAACTTTGTGACAACCTACCTGCTATTTTGATTCTGTAATTGTATGCACAAATGTTGGAACCATACTGACAGGGGAACTCTTTTCTACTTTTAAATTTTATAATCTAAGGGACTGGGAAAAGAGGTATGAGTGCAAATGTGCTATTTGTGAACACTCAGTGACAACCTACCTTCTGATTGACTTGTTCCAGCTACACTTACTGCCTTTGGAGCTTCTTCCTTGATTATAGCATGCATATTTACTCTTTTCCATTTTGTTCTTCTCCCGCAGTACCTGGAAAAAAAAAAAAAATCACTTACCATGGGATGCTTGATGTTGTTGTGGACTCAGTCTATTCTTCTGCCAATAGTGGGTGAATCTGATGTGGCCATTTATTGTTCATCAGACCACTCACGCACTTTTCTGGCTTTCTCTGTTTTAGTCTAATATTTTTTTCTTCCATTCCAGTTCTTGATATGGGCATGGGAGAGCAGTCTTCCCTGGGTCTGGAAGATGCTCTGGGTGATTTTTCTGATGGTAACTGGGGCAACAGACCATTAGACCAGACAGGTGTCCCTCTTTTGAGTCGGTCCTTTTATGCTGGATCTCCTTTAAAAAAAAAAGTTAAACATTGTTCTAATAAAGTTATTACTGTTAAAAAAATTAGTTTGTTATCTTGAATAGTCACGCATTAAAGGCACAAATCCTGGTTCACAGAATACTACACAATCGGTCATTCCCTGTAAAATTATTCCTGAAGAAACAGTCTGGATTTTGATTTTTACAGAGATAGGGATTATTTTCCTGTAGATTCCCAAGCCCAACTGTCTGAGTGGAAGGAAAACTTTAATTCTTATCCTCATTTGGAGGAAATTTCTTTTAGTTGACCTTTGCCAGGATAAATGAGGTATTTGTATGGGAACATGTAGCTGTTCCACCTGAACTGAGAAGATATAAGTTACAAATGGATATACCACATTCCTCTAACATTCCTCCAGCTGCCAGCCCTGGAGGAAGTGTTCAGTGCTGCCTGTACTTAACCTGATTCCCTGCCATCAGTCCCTAAAAGACATATAAGCTATATAAAGTACCATAGACATATATATGGAGATATATGCTCTTTCATATGGACAGTCCAAAGAAATTGGCTTCCAGTGTTCCTACAGAAACCTCTTTTGTGAACCAAACTGTTTCTACTCTTTCTCAGAATCTTAACATGCTTTGAAGGGTGGGTATGATTGTGCAGATGGTGTGACTGGGGTCACTGCTACTGCTACAGTTTTTTTTGTAAACACCTTTATTAACTTATCACTTAAGACACAGGCAAATATACATTAACAGGAAAGAAAAAACATTTTAGATTTTTCCTTCCCTTAAACCTCACTCTGACTCCTTCTGAACATTATTAAATGTGTATTGTTCCCATTTTTCTTTTACTTTTATGTATGCAATTTGTTCTTTCTCTTTTTTAAAGATCCCTCTTCCAGTTTTTTTATCTATGTAATAATATTCAATACCTCAAATATAGTTGGGTGTAGACTTTGATTTCCATTTTCTAACAATTGCTTTTTTTTGGCAGCCAACGGAATTAAACTCAGTAAGGCCTTACTATGTCTAGGCAATTCAGATCCTGTATCCCAGCTCTAAAGAATAATTTCCTTACTTAAATTTGCTCACCCAATATTTCTGATAGAGTACTGTACAGGGAATTTTTAAAATCTGCCAACTCATTACACTCCCAAAACATGTGTTCCTGGTTTCCTCTTATCCTTCATACCTCCAACATTTGCTGTCTACCTGAGGAAAAAATCTTTGAAGTCAGCTTGGGGTATAAAAGACCCATGAAAACACTCAAAGCAAAGATTCTAAACCTTCTGGACTTGGTTACATACTCAGGAGCCATACATTTGTCTTCCCATTGTTTTCTGGTAAATTGCTTTTCCAGTCTCTGTTCTCATTTTTTTTCTAACCTTCTGTGACTGATTTTTATAGTATACAATATTTTATATATCCTACTAATTATTCCTTTTTTAACAGTTGCTTCTGTTCTAGATTCAACTAAAACTCTACCAGAGTAGGTCTTTCACTTAAAATCCCCTATCCCTTTCTGCTGCTGCTACAGTTTTGAGGAGATATACTTGGGTATGTAACCAAAAATTTGCCAGTGAGGTAAAGTCTGAAAGCTTGGATTCAGCTTTAGACAAGGAAGTATTTTTTGGTCCTTTTCAGGTAAACAAAATGAAAAAGAGATATCCGAAGGGTAACCAAAAAAGGGGGTCTACTCAAAAAACAGGAAAGATCAGTAGTACATAATGACTATGCCATCTTTCCTTAGCCCCTGGCCAATATCTGTACAACTCTGTGCCAAAAAACTGGTCCTAAAAATTCTACTTTGCCATAAGATTATTACTTTTGGGTGTTAAAAGTGGTGGTGGTGGTGGAGGGTTAGGGATGGCACTGGATATAAAAACATCCTTTAGAGGAATGCCTCCCTACCCTCCAAATCATACGGAATTTTTTCATCATGTTTCTTCAGTATTTATACACTCAGTGACTCTTAAAACCAGCGGCTTTAAGTCAAATGGGCAAAGGCTTCTATTAACAAATGTTTCTAGTACCAAAGAAAATTGCTTCTTGTAAACCATTACTAGATCTTTCATTTCTAAATATGCACATGAAAGCTCAAAATACTGACCTGACAGAAACTGTTACCTCTCATTCCTCATGAGTTACTTGGTAACTCTAGGCCTAAAAGATGTTTGCTACCATATTCCCATAGCCATAGGCCTCAGAAAATGTCTAAAGTTCTGTGTTTCTGGGTCACATTAGCAGATGTTTATCATTCAGACTGTCTCAATGGCATATATGTTCTGTGCCTGCACAAACACACACTGGCAGCTATCCAGAGCTCAAAATTCCCACCTCTGACTCAGTATAATAGGAGATCAGCTAAGCTCCTCCAATCAGGGGAAGCCTAACCCTATCACAGAAAATCAGTTTTTCAGTCTTTTAGTGCCTGCATTAGGAATCATAATTCTACAGTGGTGCAGCGGTTAGCGTTGTCGCCTCACAGCAAGAGGTTCTCCCATTCGATTCTCGGCTGGAGCGCCTTCTGTGTGGAGTCTGCATATCCTCCCTGCGGTCGAGTGATGTTAAAGACATGCAGGTAGGTGCGAGCGTGAATGGGCGTGCCTTCGTTGAAGGTTGGGCATCGGGCTGGCAAATCGGCACCATAAAACCACTACCAATTATGAGCGGACCAGAGTTCTGCTGTGGCGACCCCTAATCAGGAAAAGCCAGAAGTCTTTTTAGTGCCTGCATTAGGAATCACACAGCTGAATCTCTTCAGCAGTATGCATTGGGGATTACAGTATCCAGACTCAGATAAGAACCTCTTGGGAACTTCCATTCCTTTTTATTATTATATACTTTTGATTTGTTTTTGTTTTCTTTATAAAATGTGTATGTTATTTTTTTACTTTAATATGCTTGCTTTTTTCTACT
The DNA here is from genome assembly GCF_019279795.1 of Protopterus annectens. Classification (NCBI taxonomy): domain Eukaryota; kingdom Metazoa; phylum Chordata; order Ceratodontiformes; family Protopteridae; genus Protopterus; species Protopterus annectens. The sequence goes on along the minus strand of NC_056750.1, from coordinate 531,328,263 downwards.
ACTGTTAATTCTTTTGGGAATTAGAACTTATTACTTTGTTGTTTGTATGCCTAAAACTACTTTTAAGCACTGAAGTTCTGTGTTGTCATTTGAATACTAGGTACTCTCACTCTTCATTTTGAACTCGTGACAAGAAAATATTGCATTTTTTCACATTTTCTTCATTTATATGATGTTTAACACTGCTGTATCAGTTTTATTGTTAAACCGCAATTTTACCATGAATTACTTTATTTCATGATTTATGCTGTTTTAAAGGCTTCTGCTTGATTTCAGGGCATATATCTGATTTTTGGCACTGTTTAGATGAGTGAATTTAGATGGTAATGCGACTGTGAGCTGTCGTTTACAACATTGTGCAGGTTGTAGAACAAGGCTTGGCACATTTTAAACTTTTTCTGATATATATATATATATATATATATATATATATATATATATGTGTGTGTATGTATATATATATATATATATATATATATGTGTATATATATATATATATATATATATATATATATATATATATATATATATATATATATATGGTTTACTATTGAAATGTCGATCCCGACATGTGCGACTCGTCTTGCACGAACGCGGAACTGCGATCGCCACTACACCGACTCTCAGATGTGCGAACGGCAAAACCTCGCCCCTGTCCGACCCATGGCAGCATGGGTGTGGAGGTGTTGCACGGCCGGTAATGTCGATCGTCGAAGTTTTCGCGGTTTCGGTTTGCTAGCGAACAGTTTTCGTGGTTTCGGTTTGCGCAAACACGTCGATGAGGTCGCCGTTCGAACGAAGTGCATTCGCACATTCAATAGTAAACCTTTACATATATATATATATATATATATATATATATATATATATATATATATATATATATAAGCAGTTTTGCCCTATTTGCTGTGTGAGGGCACAGTTTATAGTTTTTATTATTGCTTCCCTTAGTCAGGCCTTAATAGTGCCAGTGTATTATTGCGGCTAGTGTTTTTCTCCTGACTTGATGGATCTTGATATGATCCCCCCCCCCCCCCCCATCAAATCTAGTTGTACCTACAAGGAAAAAAATCAACAAAAGCATGCCTCAGCCTATGGTTTGTGAATCTGTTGTTGCCTTAAGCCAGCCTGAAGGCCATTTAGGTTTTTCCTCCATCACCCTCAGGTGTGAGCCTGCAACCCTCTAGTTAGGTTGTCACATCTTTTCTCTGATGATATTGATTTTCTAAGGGAAGCTAAAAGTCTGATATGTTATTGAAAAGAGATTACCTGATAGAATTGCTTGATAGAGTATATGAAGAAGAAGCAAGTTCACAACCTCTATGGTACGGGGGTCAGACACATCCTCCAGGACTGTTCCAGTACTTGATTCGTGTACTGGAGAAGCAAATCCTTTAAGTGAAGGTGAAGTCTGGGATAAGAGACCCCTTGTTAGACATAATACTATGCTCCCAGATATTTTGGCCACTAGTGAATTTCAGTGTAAAAAGAAACAGAAATGTCACCACACTGCAGACAATCAGGTTATTATCATGTATGGGACTGATGTAGTTTCAAAAGCTAAAAGTGTTTTACAATCAGCTAATCTCGGACACTATGCTCATTTTCAGAATGACTGTGGTATTACCTTTTCTAGAGATAAATCTATGGCTACAAATTTTGATGGGGACTCTGATGCAGACAGAAGTGAACACTCTTCAGTCTATTGAATCTGATTTTCTTTGGAAGGTGATCAGGTCCAAAAATCCAAGCAGGTGTTCACCTTTCCACAGATGCTAGCTAGGATTAGAGATGGATTTGACTGGAAGAAATCTGGAGCTACATCAGAGATTGGCAGAATTTATTATCTTATTGAGGATGAGATTCTGATAATTTTGTCTTTCCTTCTTTGTTGCTGGCCCTAGAAGATGTCTATAAAATGGCATTTAAAACACTTTTGGCAAGTAAACCATTTCCTAAAAAGTCTATGAGGACATACAATGTGTACTTTGATTTTGCAACTCTCTTTGCTCCTTTGTTAACTGACCCAGCTGTAGTTTGTCCAGCAGCCAACTCTAACAAGAGGGCCTTGGCTTCTTCTAATCCTACATCCCAGGATAAAATTGGCAAGTGGTTAGAATCTCAGGGCAAAAATTGGCACAGTCTAGTACTTTAGTCTTAAGAATTTTAAATTTTCAGGGATTTATGTGGAAATGTATTTGGCAATGTGCCTACAATTTAGATTATTTTGCTGCATCTTTGCCTGTTGAACAGAAGTGTTAGCTGAATGAGATTCTTTCTAACGTGACTCAAGTTTTCAGACATGCTTTGAGGAGTGCCTTGGAAGGTACAAACACAACTAGAAATGCAGATGCTTCTGTTGTATTTAGCAGGTATGCTTGGTTACAAAACTAAAATTTTTCTGAGGATTAAAAATTAGATTTTGAATGTTCATTTAAGTTCTGAATTTATTTTGGTCATGCTGCCAATCAGATTCTCAAGCAGTGAGATGATCGAGGTAAAACTGATGCTTGCTGTGTCGAGAAGGTTTTGTATTTGCACATTGTCCCCCAAGAATGCATCCAACTTCAGAGGGCGAAACAAACAAAAATCTCAGCCTAACAAGAGTCAGGGTATTAAGAGGAAATGGCAGGAGAATAATGCTTCTAATTCAAATAAAATGGGTTCCTTTCCCAAAAAGGATAATTCCACTTCTAAATAATGACTATGCCAAGACTCATGGCATCCCATCCCTTCCTCCTGTTCCCCCTCCCCAGTCTTTCACTATACTCAGCCTCTCCGCAAATAGTCTAAGACAAATGGCTGCTGAGAATATTTCAGAGAAGATACTCTTGGCAGTGTACAGAAAATCCTCCTCCTTTCTGTGAAATCCCCCTGTACCCATCAGACCATACACACTGTTCTCTCTTGTACTCCTTCACAAGTTACAAGCAGTGATTGTAGAAACAGTTCTTGCACAACAAAAAGGAAATAGAGTTTACTCCAAAATCTTTCTGGTACCCAAAAAGGAGCCATCATAATGACTAGTGTTGGATTTGTCTTGCCTAAATACCTTTGTGAAAGTACCCAAATTGAGGATGCCCACTCTGTAGATGCCCTACCCCTTCTTCCAGACCACGGATTAATGGTGACGTTAGATCACATCCCAATTGCTCCCATCTTCAAGTTGAACTTGCAAAAGTCCTTTCTCACACCCTCATATGGAATTGTTTTTCTTGTTTGTATGACAGACAAAGAAAAAAGAATGGCCTTTCTACCAGATGACAAAGATTTTTCAAATCATGTTCAGGGTGTTCACCCTACAGAAAGATGCTTCCACAAGAGAGTTTCTCAAAATTCTAGGCTTCATGACATCATTAATCCTCATGACACCACTGGCCAGACTCGACATGAGAAAGATTCAGTGGTACTTAAAAATATTGCTGTACACAGCACCTGTATCCCTTAGAGTTCCAGATACCAGCACTGGAAATTGTGAAATGAGAGTTACAGTGGTGGAGGAATTAGATGTCTCTCAAACCAGGCCTACCCTTCTCCCTCTAGACCCCAGCTGATTCAGTCCAGATGGACCTGTCAGATTTTGCATATGAAGCATTGTCCAGAGGAGTAAAAGTGCAAGGTGAATGGGGTCCTTCTGACACTACAAATCACATGAATGTCAAAGAAATGTTAGGAATAATCTATGCCTTAAAAGTTCTTCAACATTTATGGTCTAAAGATTCCCTTTTAGTGTAACAGGCAATACCACAGTCATATGGTAGTTGAAAAAAAAAACAAGGGGGTACAAGGACATAACCTCTTTGCTGGTTGGCAGTGATGGCCAGGAAGCTAGCAGTGCAGCATTTTCTGATGCTTCAGGTCTCATACATCCTGTGAGAGCAAAACATAGTGGCAGACAGACTAAACAGAAACTGGATGGGCCTTCACGAGTGGAAACTCATAATAAAGGTCTTCCAGGATTTGGTCCACATGTGCGGAAGACCTCGTATAGATTAGGTCACCTCCTTCCAAAACAGACAGTTGGAAAAATTCTGTTCAAGACATCCTTGCAGACATGCTTGAAGGACAGATGCATTCTCATTCCCTTGGAAGGGAATATTCTTTTATGCATTCCCACTAATACCCAAGGTACTTTTGAAGATTCAGAAAGAGTTACCAAAGATCATTGGAGTGACCCTCTTTTAACCCAGGCAAAATTGTTTTCCCCTTTTAATGGAATTAGTCAAGGGCAATTACCACAAGCTTCCTCACACTCTGGATCTGCTCACACAGTATCAGGGGCAGCATGTGCACACCACTTTAGAGCAGTCGCAGCTGACAGCCTGGATGATTCTATCATAGGTTCATAGGTTCATAGGTGTGTACTAGGCTAATTGCCTGGAACCTTTACAAGCCTAGCCCATAGGATTACCCTGGCATTGTGCCACCCGACCTCAGTTCCCAGTGACTCTGTTGAGTTAAGCCACTGGAGTTATCCCTGGGGTGAATTTTCTATTTCCCATCCACTTATCAATATTTCTCTTAAAGAGGGCCAGTGAGGTGCTCTGCTTGACATATATGGGAAGTCTGTTCCAGAGCATGGGCAGTCTCTGGGTTATGAAACTGTCCCTCCAGCATGTTTTGTTGCTTGTGGTAATGAGGTTCAGGTCTCTGGAGTGTGTGGTGTGGAGTGACTGGGATTTCTTTAGATGTAGCATTTCTAACAGAGCTGGGTCAGACATCGCTTTGTAAGTCAAGCAGAGATCGCCTCTAAGTAGGTGATATGAGACAGAGAATAGTTGGAGTTTTTTGAGTCTGTCCATATAGGACAAGGGTTTAAGGCCTAGGATCCTCTTTCTGAGTTACTTTTGTGGCATCTCCAGTTGTTGCAGGTGTCTAGTGAGGTACATGCCAAATGGGGCATTGTACTTGATGATTGGCTTAATGAGGGAAGAGTAGATGGAGACAATGACCTCTTTCTTCCTGGATGCAAAACCCTTAGTAATGTAATGTGCCACATAGAAGGACTTTCTGACCACAGTGGCAATGTGGTGGTCAAAAGGGAAGTTGCTGTCAACCTGTTTTCCCAGATCTCTTATAATGCCTTCTGTGTTCAGTGGACTACCATCGATGTGGTAATTCAAGGGAACTGGGTTTTTCCCAAGGGGGATGATGGCACATTTTTTGGCATTGAGCTTAAGACCATGGTTCTGACACTAGTTGTTGGTCTCAGTGAGGCCTTTCTGTAGGATGTCAACTGCACTTGGGGAGTTAGTAATAGCTCCCAACTTGCAATCATCTGCAAACTTTGCCAGCCAGAGTCCCTTCGTGTTGGCTTGGACTTCAGAGAAGTAGATACCATACAGGAGATGACCCAGGACTGAACCCTGTGGGACTCCACTCGTGACTGGTCTGCAGTCTGACTTGGAGTCAGCTACTTTCACACTGTGGGTTCTATCTGTGAGCCAGTTTGCAACCCACCTAGTGATATAGAGGTTGATGCCTAGCTTAGTAAGTTTTTCTATGATTCTTGAGTGGGGAATGGTATCAAAGGCCTTGGCCAGATCAAGCTAGGCTGTATGAACCACCTTTCCTTCATCCGCAGCTCTGGTGACTGACTCAAAGAAGTTGACCAAGTTGAGCAGGCATGATCTACCCTTCACAAAACCAAACTGTAAGATCCAGTATTTGGAGATTCCCTATATCCTTGTTTATTAGGGCCATGATGATGCGTTCCATAGCTTTGCATATCAGACTCATCAGGCTAATGGGGCGATAGTTCTCAGAGTCTGTAGTCACTCCTCCTTTGTGGAGAGGGATGACTGTAGCAGTGCACCATTTGGTAGGTACAAAGCCTGAGGTGAGGCTGTGTTTGAAAAGGGCACACAGGTGAGGTGCCAGTTCACTCTGTAATTCATGTGGAACACAGCCAGGGATATTGTCAGGTCCCATAGAAGCTGTATTCTTTGCCTTGAACAGTGCTATTTTAACATGTGCAGCAGTAATACAGGGTGCTTGGCAATCTACTGGTATTGTGATTTGTCCTTTAAGAGGGGAGAGAGGGATAAAGCTGGCACTGAATCTGTCGGCCAGTATATTGGAAATATCTGTTGGCTCAGTATAGGGGGTACCATTGTGCAGTAGATCTGAGTATTGCCGTGGAGATTCTTTACATAACTATAGAAGGCCTTGTGGTTGTCTTTACTATCTGCAGCAATTCTGTTTTCATAGCTAGCTTTTGAGGATTTGATGAGAGATCTCAACTTTTTGTTGAGGCTGATAAGGGAGTTTTTCCAGTCTTGGGACTTTACCTTATACCGCATCAGTTTCCTCCTTCTGTTGTAGAGTTTGTTTATGGCAGGGGACCACCAGATTGGCTTCCTTTTTTTGGAGGAGAGCTTCTTGGTTGTATTGGGTATGGCAAGATCGATGCTTTTGTGTAAGTGTTCATACAGTGCATTGGTGTATGACTCGGTCATGCATCTATTCTACATTTGCATGGGTGCTGGGAAGTTAGCCACCTCTGCTTTTAGGAGCCCAAAGTTAGCTTTGGAGAAGTTTTTCATGGTGGTTACCTTTGTGAGGGGGGGGGGATGTGGATTTCCAAGGTGATTAGTTTGTGTTCAGATCTAATCAGGAAGGAGTTGACTACTAGTGTAGAGCAACAGTCGCCCATGTTAGTAATGACCAGGTCAAGAATGTTGCTACCTCTAGTGGGGGTAAGAACAAGCTGGTCCAGGGCTTTGGAATTAATGAATTCCAGGAAACGTTGAGCAAGTGCATTGCTACATGAGTAGTTTTCCCAGTTAATGGAGGGGTAGTTGAAGTTGCCCAGTATGAGAGTGTTAGGTTGGACCCTAAAATTCTCCCCGGGTGCTTAGGAACGTGGAGTGTGAGTCTTGGGACATGGTTTGGGACCTATAGCAGGCTATGACCTGAATCGGTGTCTTACTCAGTGTTAGCTGCACCTGAAGTATCTCAGATGAATTATGTTGGGCTACCAGTCTAGAGGTGTGTGCATCCTTTATGAATATGGAAACACCACCACCTTTGGAGCTTCGGTCCAAGTTCTGGGGCCGAAAGGTGTGAATGAGTTATAGCCTGGTAGTGCAGGGGTGTTTTCTGCTGCTTTGAACCAGGTCTCTGTTACAGCACAATGTCGATGTTCTCCATTTTAAGGAGTGCTTAGAGTGAGTGCATTTTGAGGTTTAGACTTCTAGCGTTGAGCAGCATGACCCTCATATTGCATTTGTTTGTAGCTGTCACAGTGGTAATTTGGTCTTTGGAACAACGCCTAAAAAAGGGACTACAGGGGTGGCAAGAGCCTTGGCCAGTATCCGGAAACCCAGGGGTGACAGATGCAGGCCATCTCTGGCAAAACATCGAGGTTTGTTCAACAAGCAAGAATCTCCCTAGCCCAAACCCATCTATCCCTCTTCACCAATGAAGTTGCAAAAAACTGGAATATCCTGCCTCCTTACCTCAGACTTCAAACATGTACAACCACCTTCAAAACCCAATTAAAATCATACCTACACACCAATCATTTATGTACCTGCAAAGGACCTCCCTGAACTCGTAGTCTGCTAATGGAGGATATTCGCAGGAAGACTTCTCTGTTCTCCCATTCTGCTTATGAAGAGTCAACTCAAACAATCTACTGTATTTCTCCCTCTCTCTTTGTACATGTTGTAATATTGTTTGCATGCTTATAGTATACTATAACGCTACTTGACTATAGACTAGTGCACTTATTCTTGTATATAATTCCTCTGTATTACTGTATTAACCTTTTACATTTGTAACCTGCGTTATTGCAATATATATTGTTTATATTCTGTAATTTTTTTCTGGGGCTTTTCCCCAGAGGACTCCACTGAAAAAGGACACTGGTTGTCCAGTTGGACCATCCTAGTGAACAAATGTTAAATAAATAAATAATAAATAATATTGTCCACTCTAATGTATGCGGCACCAATCCTTACCCATATCAGAAAACATGATTTTGCTAGATGTGTGACATGTTACAACAAAATTGCCAAGTTTGCTAATAACTGCACCATCAGAACCCATCACTGTCAATCTCTAAAAGAATTACAATGGCTAGAATTTCCCCAACTACTCAATTACCATCAACTAATCATTGTCTGCAATATTGTGAGACATCCTGATAGAACACTAGCACTAAGTCACCTACTCACACCCTACAAATCAAATCATCCCCTTCTCTCCACTGACAAATCACCCCCTTTGTATCTCTAAGGCTGACAACACTGCAGGTAAAGCACTATTCTCCCATAACATAGATAAATCCTGGAATAACCTTCCCCCTTCTTTATCTTCTGCCTCCTCTATTACACTGTTCAAAAACTCACTTAAATCACACTTAATGAATTCCTGGCTATGTCCATGCATTACCTAATCTTCACCGTTTCTACCACCCCAGATAGCTTCATATCCAATTATACCTACTGTAATTTTTCTACAGTATCAGGAATTATATTTTCTGCTCAAGTTTATAATAGTTGTATTAGCTCATGCTAAACTTACACTAATTAATTTCTATAAGTAGTCTCTGTCTGTCTCTATAGTCAGTTACAATGCTTATCTAGTGTCAATTTCTGTTTCTGTATTGAAAATTGTATTTTTTATCTAGTGTCAAATTTTGTTTTTGTATCAAAAGTTGTACATTTTTATCAATTGTCAATTTTTTGCGTCCGTATAGATGATCATATTGTTATCAATTTGTTCAACGATTTGTTTTTCTGTACTGAATGTGGAGCTTTTCTCCCTAGCCTCCACTGTAAATGGAAATGTGTCCAGTCAAACTATCTCGATAAACAAATGTAAAATAAAATAAATAAAAAAAATAAATGTCATCCCAGGTAGACAGATACTGGATCCCCTTAGAATGACACCAGAAACTTAACCAGTTGTTGAAATCAATCATTTTCTGCTTGTACTGTGGTATCATTCTGGGTGATGGTAGGATGCTGCTCAGGGCTAGGGTCATACCCGCCTGGGCTACATAATCCGCGAGCTCTCCATGTCTCTTTTCATGTAGTCCAGGGAGGTACATCTCAGGTCATTCACACCCACATGTACAATGACAGAGTCATATTTGTACCTGTTGTTTAGGGACCTGACTGCATGCATTATGTGGTGGATCCTGGCGCCTGACAGGCAGCTGACTGTTACTTTCTCCTTATTCAAACTAGTGAGTGGGACATCAGTGTGCCTCACTATCAAGTCACCTATGACTAGTATGTTGGGCATGCTGTTTTGCCTTAGGGGCTTTGGTTGAGTGGCACACTGTTTAGGAGAGTTATGTGTCCCGTGATTAGTGTTGTGCTGTGGTGTCAAGTGCATTTCTACCCTGGAGGTTTTTGCTGTTTGGGTAGATTTATACTGAGAACCTCTGCAAAGGGAGGTGTGTGGTTTCTGTTTTTATGTGAAGGCAGTGCTGGTGTGTGTTCTGGAGGGCTATGTGTTCCATGTGGTGAGGTGCAAATTTTGACCTTCTCTTGACTATTCCAGTCTTGGCTGGAGAATGTGTGGCTTCCAATTTGGATATGTAAGTGCATCTCTCACAAGTCTGAGTGTTAGGAGGTAAGAGGAGAGGGTTGTCAGTGTACATGAGGCAGTTGCTTCATTGCCTCAGGATGTCCAAGTTCACCAGGTTAATAGGAAAAAGTACAGGGAACTGACATTTAGACATGCCTGGGGGTTGCACATTAATAATAAGTACTGGAGCTGTTTCCTTGTAGAATGTTTAGTGCTGTAGCACTTGTGTGTGCTAGAATAATTGCTACAAGAAGTCTGGTAAGGTGCTAAACTAATAAGCTAGTAAAAGTGTAGAAGAGGAGAGAATTAGCAGATCTAAGGGAAAATTGAAGAGCAGACTTTGGCACCACTTAGAAGCTTACAAACAGTCCTGGATATAGCAAATCTGTATCTGGACTAGACTAGTTACAGGAAAGGAGGAAAACAAGCGCAAATGGTGGTTTTTAAACCAGAAAGTTGAAAGAGATGGATAAACTGCTGAAACTGTCAATAAACTTCAATTTCTGAGCCAGAAACCACTCCTCTTGTGGTAGATAGGCTACCTAGTGCTTACCACTCCCACTGATAAGCTAGAAGGCTTCCTTCCAACACAGAAAGGCTTGGGGGGCTCAGAAGCTTACATACAGTCCTGGATACAGCAAATCTGTATCTGGACTAGACTAGTTACAGGAAAGGTGGGAAATGTGCAAACTCAGGCTTTTAAATCAGAAAGTTGAAAGAGATGGAAAAAACTGCCCGGACGGCCAAAAGCTATAATTTCTGGGCCAGAAACCACTCCTCTTGTGGTAGATAGGCTACCTAGTGCTTATCACTCCCACTGATAAGCTAGAAGGCTTCCCTGCAACACAGAAAGGCTTGGGGGGATCAGAAGCTTACAAACAGCCCTGGATATAGCAGATCTGTATCTGGAATAGACTAGTTACAGGAAAGGTGGAAAACAAGCGCAAACGTGGGCTTTTAAACCAGAAAGTTGAAAGAGATGGAAAAACTGTCCAGACGGCCAATAAACTACAATTTCTGGGCCAGAAACCACTCCTCTTGTGGTAGATAGGCGACCTAGTACTTACCACTCTCACTGATAAGCTAGAAGGCTTCCCTCCAACACAGAAAGGCTTGGGGGCATCAGAAGCTTACCAACAGTCCTGGATATAGCAAATCTGTATCTGGACTAGAATAATTACAGGAAAGTCAGGAAACAAACTTAGAATTTTTTTTTTAGAATGCAGATAAAACAGCACTAAAAGCAATTGAAAGTACAGTGCAAACTAACACACTTGAGTGTGTATCAGTATTAAAGTAAATACAGTTTAAATAGTTCAGGTACTTTTTCCATGAGGATGTGCAGCAAGTATTAAAGGAGGCGAAAAAAACCTGCAACTAGAAAATCTTATGTTTATGAGTCAATGAGGTTTTCTAGGTGGTACTTCAGTAATAACAGGGGTCCTGTTATGGTATCTACCTTTCTGGTTATGAAATATTTGTGTGAGTCACTCAATAGCAGCATATCCTGTGCATCTACCAACATGCTTCTTGTGGCCATCTCAGCTTGCCTGCCCATGGATCCTCCTCTGTTGTTCCTTTTGTGGTCAGTTTGTGAAAGGAGTATTGCATTTGATACCCCCCCTCTCCCCTGCAAAAGCAAATTCCTCCTCCTTGGGATCTCAGCTTTACTCTTGAAGAATCGATCTTATCTACTTTTGACCCGGGCTTTCAGGCTGATTTAAACTTCATCATTTGGAAAAATATTTTACTTATAGCGCCACTATCTGCGATGCATGTCTCTGAGCTGCAAGCTGTCATGGTAGGTCAACCCTATCTGATTTTTCACAAGGTCAGAGTTGTTTACTCACTAATCCATTATTCATGCCAAAAGGTATTTCTGATTTTATCCTGAATGAAGCCATCAATCACCCAGTTTTCTTTTCAGAATCTAAAAATAAAGAAGAGAAGATTCTATATACCTTGTATTTGCACAGGCAGCTCACATACTACTTTGACAGAACTAAGCCCTTCGGGAAAGTTGAACAGCTGTTTATTTCTTATTCTGGACTAAGAAAAATCAACACTTTTTTTGTTGTTACATTCACCATGGTAAATCTATTCCAGACAAAGTTAGACAACATTCCAGTAGAGCCTTATCGTCTTCATTATTTATTGGAAAGAAGTAGACTGCAGAAGCATTCTTGAGGCAGAAACTTGGTCCACTGTTCATACCTTTATAAACACTACAAACTTGATTATTTTTCAAGTTCTAAAGCTAACTTTGTGAGGACCATTCTCAAGGGGATCCTTACCCTTCCTCCTCCCAGGTAGGGTAAGCTTTGGGACTCTACCCACATGCCACTGAAGCAGTGTGAATGATGAGTACAGTACATTCTACTGCATAAGCTCTACATTTGCACTGCCTTGGAAACACCCATTCACCATCCCCCTTATTTTATATGCAGTTCTGTTCTAGCCAACCTTGTGTCGGTTGGCTTTGGTTATTAATGTTGGTGTTTTTCAGTTGTGATTTGGTTGGTTTCAAACCATTTTAGTTTTTGGTCCTTCTTGAATCTTCCTACTTATCACTAAAAGCCTGAACAATTGACTTTCTGTGACAGAGGTTAGGCTTCTCCAGATGGGAGGGGTTTAGCTGATCCCCTATCACCTGGAAATGGACGAGGGTTTTTTGAGCTCTGGAAAGCTGCCATTGTGGGTTTGTTCAGGCACAGAACCTATATGCTGTTGAGACAGTCTGAAATTCAAACACCTACTGTTACAGATAAGGAGGACTTGTACAACAGTACTTTCTATGCATTACCCTTTGGTTTATATACAGCTCCAAGATATTCACAAAATGTCTAGCCCCAGACATAGCTTATTATACAGTGCATGCATTCACATATTTACTTATTTAGACAACTTGTTTATCTTTGCAGAGTCCTCTTTCAGATGTCAGGAGTCATTAACATGATTTATGTCTCTTTTGACCAATTTAGGCTTCCAGATAAATATTGCAAAACCCTCCTTAACTCGTTCTCACAGGATTGTGTTTCTGGGATACTGTATGCATTTTTCTGTTCTAAAGGCCTTTTTAACACAAAACAAGTTGTTTCTTTATCTGAATTGTTTTCTAAACTTCTCCAATCAATCTCAGAATTCTACAAGAGAATTTCTCAGGATCTTGGGCTCTTGGCATCTCATGATACAACTTGCCAGATTACACAGACCAAGCCATGGATACAGCCTCTGTGCCTGTCGGTACCACACACACACACACACACACACACACACACACACACACAAAGTATGGACTCAGCATTTGCATGCTCTGGAGTACCAAATTTCAGTTTTGGGCTTTATAAAAGTGGCACTGCATTGGTGGAGACAGCATATTCAACAAACAGGTCTCCCTTTCTTTCCTCAGACCCCAAATCAATCATTCATTGTAGATGTATCAGACTTTGTTTGAAGAGCAGTTTCCAGAGGAGTAACAGTGCAAGGTTTTTGGAATCCTCCAGAAAGACCAAACCACATCAACTGAAAAGAGACATTTGCTGTGATCCATGCCTTGAAGTTTCTCTATTTTAGTGATTACTGACAATACCACAATCATGTGATATATCAAGAAGCACGGATATACAAGGATATACCTCCTATGCGGGCTGGAATTGGTGGCTTGGGAGTTAGCTGTTCAGCATTTTTTAACTCTTCAATCGTTTTGCATTCCATCAGACAAGAACATAGTGGCAGACTAGCTGAGCAGGAATGGGAAATACCCTCATGAATGAAAATTGAATAAAGGGGGTCTACCAGGAATTGATCCAGTTGCAGGGAATACCTCAAAACAGATCTGCTTCTCTCCTTTCAAAGCATATAACTAACCATGGTTTGTTTCAGAGCTCCTTGCAAACCAGCCTGGAAAATATATGCTTTTTTCATTCCCTTGGAAAGGAATGTTCTTTTATGCATTTTCAGCCTTTACGCTGATATCCAGAGTAATTCTGAAGATTCAAAAGGATACCCCAAACATAATTGTGGTGACTCTGTTTTGCCCTAGGCAGCATTGGTTCTCCCTTCCTATGGAATTGGCCCAGGGTAATCACTACAAGCTTCCTAACAAACTGGATTTACTCCCATAAGACATTATACCTATCAACCTCTTAGCACAAGAAATCCGGTATGACAGGCATACCTCTCAACTGTCCAAATTTTCAGACTGTCCAGATTTTTAACTGATATTTTGGGTTGCTTCTTCATATAATTTGTGGCTTTCTGACAAATCATGGAGGATTGAAGTCACTACAAAATGACGCACATTTGAGTTTCAGACACCATATCCTTCAGAAAATGCATGTTAACACAAATCTTGTTACTCTAGCAACTTTCGTTTATTAGAGCAATATTTTAAATCTGTGCCTATTTTTTTGGATTTTGCCCCTCAGTTATTTTTGGCTTTCTCCAGATTTCTTGCTGTAAGAGTTTGAGAGGTATGAAGACAGGGAGAGTTTGTACACCCCAATATCAATAAATTTCAGCTGACTGCCTGGATGATTCAACCTTTTAGCCATTTATTTCATGAGAATGTGCAGCAGGTAACAAAGGAGGCAATAAAGCTTGCTACTAGAAAATCCTATGTTGGTAAGTAGAAGCAATTTTCTACAGGATGCCTAACCAATAACAATGGGCTCATCAGGGATTTTGTGCCACTGGTGCTCAAATATTTATGAGTTACTTGCTTCTGGCCTCACATCCATATATAGCCTTTATGAATCATATTTTGCCCCATCTGTCTAAAACATTATGTTGCCAAAGAGAGAAATGGAGATTTATACTTTTTGGGAAGATTAAGGGACTGCCTGGGTGAGCTGGGGGATAAAGTCCCTTCATATAGATATTCTTTTTTACTTATTAGGCTGTCCTTTGTTTTGTGGGCTTTTTTTTTTTAACTTCACTGCCATTGCTTTTTAAGCATTTGCTTACCAGCATTTACTAGAAAAGTTTCTTTCAATTTTTGTTAAAAGTTAGACAAGTGAGTGAAGAATCCCTTGAAAATTTTTGAGAAGGAGGGCTGACTAATCTGACTGATTGCCTGAATCAACTTTCCTCTCTCATTCCAATGTTTGATGACTTCTGAATCATAATGTCCAAAACCCAGATTTCTATCCAAGACAGAGTTCAAAATTTCATTCTTGACATCCTCTGGGACATCCTGAGAATGCAGTCAAACAAATCCTCTCAAAACAGTTCAAGTGGCGCAATCCTGGTAGTGGCAACCACGGTGTAATAAGCATATTACAAGCAATCAGTGAAAAGCTAAGCAGGTGAAAACAAATTATGCAAAGCTGAGTTTTCCTCTCAGGAGTAAATTGATGCCACAACATTCCACATATGTTCACAATTAACCAGGATAAACTTTAACATATGATCCTGACAACCGAGAACTCTAAAAACAAATGTTGCAGAAGTGTACACTTTTTTCCAGATTTATCAAAAGCTTTGTCAAAATGGAGGCCTTACTATTAACAAAATGTTTAGCAGCAGCTGGATTTGCTAAGACAATAGCTGCTGGATGAGGTCTACCTTATATAATTTATCTCCTTTTTTAGGGGCAGCAGGCTAACGGTTAGGGAAATTGCAGGCTGTACAAAAGCATCCTCCAAGGCAGACAGAACTAGAGGAATATGTGAAAGTTCCATAAATTCCAGTTATAACAAATCACAATATGTGTGATGAGATTGGAAAGTTCTTTGTTTTCCACTGCAGAAAAACAGATTCATCTTGGAAATAGTCCCTCTGAAGGATCCTCACTCTGTGAGGCTATCAGATACCATACTGCCCTCAGAATCTGAATCAGAAATCTGTGGAGATAAAACTGCATGTGTCCGTTTACATTCCTTCACAGATTCAATATCTTGAACCTATTCAGGGAAAGAAGAATCTCTTTTTCTCTTATCAGAAACAGATTAAAAGAAAGGTCAAGAACTTGTACTAGACCCTGTGCTAGCCAGAGTAACTGAAGCAGGAGAAGACATGTTTAGTTTTCTGTTTCTTTTTAACAGGAAGTTCTGAAGAAAAAGACTCATAGTTTCCACTAAAAACTTCCCTAGGGATGGGCATAGCATTCTGGCTAAGCAGAGGCACTTTCCCTACCCCTTCTTCCAGACTGACTGACAAGAGTGTATCTTCCATGCTTCCTAATGACATTCCTACAGTTGTCATTGATGCCTATAGGAATTACACCAGATGGATCCGAAGGAAAAAAATTGTGATCCAAGGAACCAGCTTTGGCCACAGCAGAGTCACCCACCTGTATCTGAGGTAAGCTAGCAGCATGCTTTGGTAACAAAAGCTGCTTAACAATCTCTTTCTTTTTTTGGTGCCTGATCCTGGGAAAACATGGCAACAATTATCAGTAAAACAAGTAAGATGTAAAAAAGGAACTTTTCCCAGAAAAAAAACACAGTAGAAAAGCACTTTGAACACTTATCTCAACCACCAAACGTAAAATAACAGTTTCTTGACAGAAAAAAAGTAGTTTTAAACAACATTTAACCCCAAAAGAAAAAAAGGATATACAAGTCACATGACAGTCAACACAACCACTTTTTTCTAGTTTGAAAATTAACAGAAAAAAATAAGTTTTCTGTGTTAAAAGGTAAAGTGGAATTTTTTTCCCCCATAGGGAACTTATCTGCTCAACAGTAGAATAGCGTTAGTTGACTGTTGATCTTTGAAACCCCATGGAGCAGTACTCTGTGCAGTGGCAAGAAAGCTCTGAAATGCTTAGCGCCCAGTCTGGTTTTTAATCAGCTCAGCTCAAGCTGTCTAACAGTTTGGGAATGTGGAAGATGCCTTGAAACATTGGATGTTGGCCAGCTGTTATACTCTTAGCAAGATATAACCCATATTGCTTAGGATACTGCAACAGTGATCAGAAGGATGAACATCTGTGAAGGTGGGCATTTTTCTTGCCACTTTCTAGATTCATATTGAAACAGAGATCAGGCCTTATCCACCATAATTCAGATGACCAGTCTAGGGCTCACAGCCTATCTTTTGAGCTTAAGGGAGGGAAGAATTATAAGATAATGTGGCGGTCTTACTAGGATAATGCATAGATGATGCAAGTAGTTCTAAGTAGAACTGCTGCTTTAAGAAGGTATAGACTTTTTGTATTAAGCAGAGAGGATTCCCAGATGGTTTCTTTAACAGAAAAAAGTCATGTAATTAAATGGTGTGTAAAAGATAATGTCATACCACCAAAACTAGCTTCTGATAGAGAGGGTGCAATGCTCTAGTAAGGCAAAATAACTGTGGACTAATCTGAAAAGACCTGTATATCTTCCAGTGAAGGAATCCACAGAGGGAGAGACTCTAGAGAACATTTGTATGCTATGGACTTTTAATTCCTGGTTCTTGCCAGTGCAGAAAGGAATTATTTGACTGTTTTGGAAGTAGCAGTTGTTCATTTTGTGGGGGCTGTGTGACTTTAAGAAAAAATGCAGTATTTTTTTTTTTTCTGGTTTGCACAGAATGTTATTTTGGCACATTTGATTTACTAGAAATACTGCAGCACTAGATTTTATTTTAGCATGAAATAAAAACGTCACATTTTTGATAATCCAAAGACATGCACCCACATACATACATACATGCATACATATACATATGCACACACAAAACGTATACATTTATGCATATACTGTATGCATAAAACAAAGGAGTATGGATAGTACTTCAAACGCCATAATCTTTTCAAAATTTAAGTGCTTTGTAGTGCATATTAATATTTCAGCCTATACTGTTAGCAACCCTCAACATATATTGCACATCTTTGAAAACAGTGCATCCCCTTTGAATGTGAACACCTTTTTACGAGGTACTGTGTCACAAAACAAAATAAAAGCTGACATATAATATAGAAAATATTTGAAATGTAGAAATGTGTGTATAATGAAGCAGAATATAAAAACTACCTCAGGGTCTTACATACACCCAATTAATCTCAACACAAAGAAATAATAAACAGTCCTTCAGCCTGCCCATGTGTTAGTACAATTCTTCAAAATTACACCCCATGATATCCCCTAAGGTTAAATGATGAACAACTTCATATTATACATAAGCAAAAAAAAAAAAATCTACAGAACTCTCCCTCTTTATAGTAGCAAAAACCTGGAACTCACTCTATATAACATTTGGGTCATAACACAACCTCCACATGTTCAATACCTCTTTATAAATATTTCTAACTAATTCCTGGCACTGCCCATGCTCCACACCAGATAAATCCATTCCTCTAATACATTTTTTCCTTCATCTTCTAACCATATATCTGATGTGTTTTTTGTCCATTCCTCAACTGATTGTTCTCGAATCCGACATTGGATCTTTCCTCGACTAGTCTAATAGACTTTAGGCTCCATAGCTTGAGCTTCTAGCCTTAATCATAATCCCTCACTTCTCCTTAGTTACCTCAGATCTCTTTTGCTGCTTTAGCAATAAGTTGTGGTCAGTGCTAGCTGGAGTGTGGGTTAGTGAGATAAGTGATATTATTAGCTTTTCTTTTCCAACTTTACACCTTTTTTTCATGTTGCTCTTCCTCCTCTATCAGAATAAAAAGTTATATATATTTATATACAGTATTAGATAATTTAGTAGTTGTTTAAATTACAGTAGTTTTTCCATGGGGCCTTCGGGCCTTTACAGACCTCCTTGTTACCTTTCTGTTTTCTTTCTTTATTACTATCATTGGTGTTTCTATTCTTTACCTCAGGATATTATTGTTACTATTGTTGGTATTTTTTCTCATTTAGTATCTTTCTCCTACATGTATCTATATCTTTTTTGAGATGACTGATAAACCTACTTGATTTAAGGAGTGCTTGCTTGCAGGCACAAGATCCCTAATTCTGACAGCCATTCAGAATGTGTGTATTCCCTTGGCCTAGCTCTCCTCAACAAAGACTGTGATTCATGTGCTAGTTTTAAAAGCAGATCCCGGGTTGAAAGGAAGAATAAACTTATTTTGAAAGGACTCCTTCCTTCTTTCTACTTCTGGAGGTCCATCCTCCTCCAGGAAATCTCCGGACGAGGCTCAGGACAAACACAAGGAATCGAGGAAGTGATCCTCTGACCATCCTCCTCCTGTGATGACTTCAGGCTCCACTCCATCAGAGAAGACTCCTAAGATGTTGGCTCCCCCCACCACCATGGCTCTGACTCCAATGAAATTGAGGATGTTATGTTGTCCTATCTCACCTTCCTTCTTACATGAGGGTTTCGGAGCTGATCCTCGGCTCCGACTTGGCTGATTACAAAAGTTCGAAGTCTCTAAGTTGGATTTTGGCAAGGTAGGTATCCCATCATGCAGTGATATCAGTCCTCAGATCTCATTTGCCGCTTTATAGGTTCCAAAGTGCTCTTCTTGGCCGTGGCTAAGTTAAACTTTTCTTCTGTTTATTTATATATAGCTTGTCTTTCTTAGATAGAATATAATTAGAATACTTTTATTTACATTATAGTTAATCTTAGATATTGTTAAATAGTTGTCCCTGGTTTGTCAGCTGTTTGGCCAACATTTTTTACCCAGGCCTGTTTTGTCGGTATCCTGTAGTGGTAGTTAGATTATTTCTATTTAGAATTAGCTGTTTCTTCTTGTTGAGCCCCTTTGTTGGCTCTTTACTAGTTTTGATAAGTGTGTATTTACATTGTAGGACTTACTATATTTTAGTCTGTTTGTTTGGTATTAGCTTTCTGCCTGTGTGTTTGTTTGTCTAGGCTTAGGTAAATTAGTTAACTGTTCCAAAGTCTATGCCCATTTAAGTTAGAGGACCTAGTCCTATATTAATCTTGCTTTTTCTTTTTATAGTGTGGTGTGTTCCTTTCCTGTTCTTGGCAGGGCTAGGCCTGTTTAAGTTAGATGACCTAGTTCTCTCATTGGAATTTACTATTTAGTGTGGTGTGTTATTTTCTCTTCCTTCCAGTAGTTAGGGTCCGTTTTAGTTAGAGGACCTAACTATTTTTTTTTTACCTTATAGTGCATTTCTGTCTTTGTTACAGTATGACAATTATGTCTAAGGAGTCTAAACAGAAGGATCATAAACCTTTGGGTTTTAAGAAATGTCAAAATTGTACTCAGAAAATGTTCATAATGGACAGGCATGGTGTATGTGTCTACTGTTTGGGGGGGCCATTCAATTACAAGAGACTTGTACTTTTTGTTACTCATTTAGCTCGAGTCCTTCAAGAAAGGAAAAACAAATTGATTTTTGAAAGGTCTCCTGAAACCATCCTTTGAGGAAGATTTAGGTAGTTTTTCTTCCTCACAATCTACAATGTCTCCCTCTAGCCGTAAAGAAAAGACTGTCAAAAGGCCATATCCAGTGTCCTCTGAGAAATCTGGACCTCCTGACAAAATACCAAAAACTACTAAGACTCCCACCTCATCAGCTCCACTGCCTTTGGAGCTGACTGAGGTTATTACAGTTGATATGCCTTTATTCAGCCCGAAGAACTTTGGAGCCGAAAAAGGATTCTTTCAGAGTCGGTCAACAGATATTCCACCGGTCTCCCCTACTCTGAGATCACCTATTTTCAAAAATCTGACTCTCCAACCCTTTCCTCCAGGTCCTTTAGGAGCCTATCAGATGAAGATGTGGAGAGGGTGGTGCGCAGACTCCTGAAGACGCCGGGGCTGACAAATTTGCTCTTGGCTCCAACCCAGCTGGCCTCGGAGCCGTCCAAATCTTTGACATCCACTACTGTTCCTCCTCCAAGCCATACTGGTCTATCGGAGCCAGAATATACAGTACCGCTTGCAGTAGAATCTTTGGTTCTGACACCCCATGAGGCCTTACTGGAACTGATATCTGCTCTAACACTCTTGGTGCCTTCCGTAGTGTCTAGGAGCCAAAGTTCACCGTTCAGCCCCGAGGGAGATTTTCCGAGTTTAACTCTCGGTGTGTCAGCTCAGTTGAGCTTGGCTCCTACATCGGCTTCGGAGCTGATCTCCCTGGAACCGGGTGGCTACCTCTGCTTCTTCGGAACCAGTGGTGTCCTCAGAACTGGAGGAGTCAGCCTTTGAGCTGATGAGGAGAGTTCTGGCCAAATCTACAGCTCTACACAAGGATGCTGATGTTCTTCCTCCAAAAGCACCTGCTTCTGTCTTGGCACTACCCTATCCACAGGACAGCAGAGATCCACAGCCTCAGGAACACCCTCTGGGTGATCCCCATTCTTCCAAGACCTCCCCAGAATACCCTTCTGAGGAGCCTCTCTGGAAGAAAACATGAAAGAGGAAGCATGTAGACTCCCCTGATGAGTCTCTCACCTCTGATACTGACCTGGAGCAGTCAGAAGCGTCCCCACGGTCATCCTCTGATGATATCTCCTTTGCATATATCCTTGAGATCCTAAGACACAGAGGCAGCTGGACTACCATCACCCCTTCTGATGAGGAGTCAGTGTACCTGAAGGCTTTTTGGATCTCAATCTTCAGCCTCTTGGGTGTCTCCGCCTTTCATCGAGCTCATGGACTTGGTCAGTTGGAAGGTGTGGGAATCACCTGACATGATGGAGCCAGTCCCTAGGAAGCCAAACAAGTTTTTGTCAGTCCCCAAGGAAAAAGATTTCTTGACTAAAGGTGTGATGGTAGATGCTATGGTGGTGGCAGCAGCCACCAAGAAGGAGCTTGCAGAGACATCCTCATCTGTCCATCTGCCAAACAGTCTCAAACGATGGACAGATATGGGAAGCATGTTTTTTCTTCAATGGCTTTTACCCTTAGATTGCTGAATTATCTTACCCATTTTACAAGGCTTCAGAAAGATCTCCTGAAGGAACTAGAAGATACTCTATAAGGTACTTCAACTGTGGGGGTACCAGAAAAGGTTACCACTCAGTTATTCACCCTAAACTCCATAGTGAATTCTTCCATGAGAGTGATATCATACGCAGCAGATTGAGTAAGTAGGGCAGTGAGTTCAGGAGTTTCCCTTAGGAGACACTCCTGGATGCTCTTTGATTTTGAGGAACCCTTTAAATCTACCTTCACTAATGCCCCTTTTGACGGTTCCTCACTTTTTGGATCAAAAGTTAAGGATACACTCACCAGATGCGAACAGGAAGGGGAAACTCTCTCTGCCGTTAGAGTACATTTTTTTGTCCCTTCAAAACCCTACCCTGAAGGGCAGAAAAGCAGTAAGATGTGGTTCAAGAAATCCCAGAGATTTTTCCCAGATGCACAAGGTGATTCCTTCCCCAGGGGAAGAGGGGAAGGGAATAATGGTAGACTCCGTCCTAGAGGCAGAGGCAACCGTGATTCTATTTTGAGGATGTCCCTATCAGTGCTCCTGAAAGAAGGCCCAACTGTGCTACTCTGGAGCCAGTTGGGGGACATTTATCTTTGTACCCAGAAGCCTGGCACAACATCACAAAAAACATGTGGGTACAAAACATAATATCCAGAGGATACTCCATACCCTTTTTCTACCCTCCTCCTCGGACCAGAAAAATCCCGGATGTTCCACCCAATCTCAGGGATCAAGCAACCATAGAAATCCAAAAGTTGCTAAACAAAAGAGTCATCCCACACCATCCCCACAGACCAAATAGAATTCGGAACTTACTTGAGATTCTTTTTAGTACCAAAAAGAACAGGGGACTGCAGGCCCAGATTGGATCTCAACAAACTAAACAAATCAATCAAGAAGTCCAAGTTCCAAATGGTGACACTGCAGTTGATACTTCCCTTTTTTGGGAAAGACAATTGGATGTGCTCTATAGACCTCCCAGATGCATACTACCACATAAAAATAGACAGAGCATTGAGGAGTCACGTATGCTTCTGGCTGGGATCCAATCACTATCAGTTTCGTGGTCTGCCCTTTGGTCTCACTACAGCACCCAGAGTGTTCACCAAATGCATAGTAGTAGTAGTAATGGCTCACTTGAGACATCTTGGATTCCGAGTGTTTCCATACCTGGATGACTGGCTCCTAACTGCCACCACCAAGCATCTACTTCAACAGGCCAGAGACATGACCCTACAAATTTGTGCTCAGCTAGGCATTACAATAAACTTGTAAAAGTCTGCCTTGTTGCCCTGTCAACATATTACCTTTATAGGCACAGAAATAGACACTTGATGGCTCATCTTCCCACCAACAGAATTGTGAATCTCAAACAACAGATATTGCTTATTTATCCCAAACACAAGGTCAAGGCATAGATACTGTGAACAATGGCCTCAACCATAACCCTCGTTCCCTTAACTAGGATGCATATGAGAATTCTACAGTGGTTACTATTCTCTCAGTGGTCACTTCAAGAACTTCCTCTATCCCACCTAATCATAATAACAGAAAATTGCAAGAAGGATCTTCGTTGAGGGATTCAGTCCAATGAGTTAACCATCAGGAGACCATTCATTCCACATCAACCTATTGCTACTGTGACCACGGATGCTTCCCAGATAGGGTGGGGGGTATTACCTGGGAAAGACAGTCCAAGGCATATGGCAAGAACATGAGGCCCATTTGCACATCAATGTTCTAGAGATGAGAGCAGTACATCTGGCGTTGCAAGCACTCCACAACTCTCTTCCTCTAGGGACTATTGCAATCCAGTCAGATAATGTCAGTGGTATGGTATATAAACAAACAAGGAGGAACCAGATCATACCCATTTTGTCAAGAGGCTCTGAGGGTTTGGCAGTGGGCAATCTCTTCTCAACACTTTCTAGTAGCAATGCACATCCTGGGAAAGTCCAATGTGATAGCTGACAAGCTCAGCAGGGCAATATTGATGCCACACGAGTGGTCGCTAAATCAGAACATAGCGGAAGAGATCTTCTGCAAATGGGGCCAGCCTTGCTGCGATCTTTTTGCCACTCCTATGAACGCCAAATGCAGTAGCTACTTTGCCCTAATCCCCCCTCTGGGGGAGACACCGAGAGATGCACTTGTTCACAATTGGCCCTTGGGACTTCTTTATGCTTTTCCCCCCGTTTCCCCTCATACCAAAAGTCATCTTAACTTGCAACATTTACTGTATATACTGTTGATAATCAATATCTTGTTATTGTATTAAAGCCAACAACCTGTAATGTTGTTTACTATTGCTGCAACTTTGTATCTCTATTTATCATGTACATGATGTGGAGCTTTTCTCCAAGGGCATCCGCTGAAAAAGGACCTGCGTCCACTTGGAATTTCCCAGTATATAAATAAATAAATAATACATAAATTCAGAAAGCAAAATCCTTGGGAAGCAAGATGATTCTCATTGTTCCATATTGTCCTCGTCAGATTTGGTTCCCCTTTCTCGGACCTTATCTACTGGAGGATCCATGGATTCTGTACCCAGTTCCAGACCTGTTGACACATATGTCAGGAATGCTCCATCCTTCTCTCCACACCCTCAACTTTACAGCTTTGCTGCTTCACTTCCAACTTTAGTCAGGCTTCAGGATTTCACTGCAGTAGTAAAACACATTTTGATATCCTCTCATAAGATTTATACCAGAAAACTATATGCTAGTAAATGGAAAATATTTTCTTTTTGGGTGCAGATAAGAAACATAGACCCCTTCACTGCCTGAGTTTCTTCAATTTTGAATTTCCTTTCAGAACTCTTCCAACAAGGCTCAGCTACTGCTACAATTAAAGTCCACCTAGCAGCTATCTCTGATTTCCACTTAGGACAGCATACACCAAACCTGATGGGACATAGACTGTGTAAAGCATTTTTGAAAGGCACTTCTTTATTGAGACCTCCATTTAAAGAATCTGTCCCTCCTTGGGACCTAAACTTTGTCCTATCGCTCTTAACCTCACCACCCTTTGAACCTTCTTCCACATGCGATCTAAAGTTCCTCTCTTGGAAAATGATTTTTCTGGTAGCTATAACCTCAGGTAGAAGAGTTAAAGAGCTACAAGCACTTTCAGTCAAACCACCCTATTTGATTTTCCATAAAGACAGGGTTTTGCTTCAAACTAACCCGTCCTTTGTCCCTAAGATTTGCTCTCAATCTAACATTAACCAATCTATTGAGCTTCCAGTGTTCTTCCCTAACCATACCAACAAGGCAGAATACAGACTTCACCAACTTGATGTGCATAAACAACTTAGGTTCTATCTCCACAGAGCTAAAGAATTCAGAAAGTCATATTAGTTGTTCAAATCCTTTTCAGAGGCAAGAAAGGGTATGTATGCCAGTCTCTAAAATCACATTATCTAATTGGCTGTCCAATTACATAACTTTTATATACTCCTCCAATAACAAGGAACTCCCCTTCAAAGTTAGAGGTTACACAACCAGGTCAGTAGCAACATCCACTGCTTTTCAAGCCAGAATTTCAATGAACAGTATGTGTGCAGCCACGACTTGGGCAAGCTCACATACTTTTATCACTCATTACAAAGTTGATTTGTCCTCCAGGGACAGAGCTTCCTTTGGTTTTACAGTGCTCAAGAGTGTATTCCCGTGAGCCACCCAAGAAAAAGGTACTAGGAACGCTGTCCCACATGTAAGAATGAAGGCGAGATAGGACAACATAACATAAAGAAGTTATGTACTCACCATAACGTTCTATGTTTGTTGTCCATCTTGCCCTTCATTCTTACGAACCCACCCAACTATCCCCATCCAAATAATCCTAGAAGACCTGGTAGGAAAATATTTGCTCTTTTCCTTTATGTTGGTGATCTTTCACTATTGTTTCTCCTTTACCTTGGGGTACAGAATAACTTTTTTTCTATTATAGTCAGCAGCAAACAAGATCTGAGAATTGATACCACTGCATGATGGGATACCTACCTTGCCACAAGCCAACTTAGAGACTTTGAGCTTCTGTAATCAGCCGAGTCAAACCCACATGTAAGAATGAAGGTCGAGATGGACAACAAACATAGAATGTTAGGGTGAGTACATAACTTCTTTATTTCGAATCCATCTTCCAGGTCAGATCTGACCACATCTAAGCCAGAGTCATCTGAAGTTCTTGCTAGGTTCTATCCAGAACCACTAATATTGTGACTTTACTCTCTGTTTTTGTAGGACACTACTCAAAGAGTTTCCTGCCTATCTTCAGCTTCATCCCCCCTCTGGTCATCTAGAAACCTGTCTGACGTGAATGTGGCTAGGATGATGAGAAAGTCCTAAGAACCCAGATACAGCTGAGTGTTATTCTTTCTCCATCTACCATCAGAAGCATGTGCCTTTCTGCTACACAGATCCAACCTCTGACTCCTACACTCATCTATCTAGTGGTTTTGGAGATTTTAGACTTGAGACTTCTGAGTATGTCTGTGTCAGATCCCAAGACTTGGCTATCTTCAACTCTTGCATCATCTTTGATCTAGATGGCTCTCACCCTGTTGGATCTGGATGGATCTTGGAACTATATTGTTGGAGCTGGATCCAGGGTACTGGAAATGATTCCAATGTTCTTGGAGCCATCCCTTCCCCATGGAGACTTGGTGTTAGACAGCTTGACTCTGACTTCTGCTTTGAGGCTGGAACTAGGGGGATTTGGGGTTTGTCTTTCACAGGGTTCTTCTGATCCAATGGGGGCCTGGCTCAGTTCTCCCTTGTTTTCAGCTTGTGAGGTAGTAGAGAGAGCTTTCTCTGTTTCTAGGGAAAAGACATCCTTGCCCTCCTTGGGACCATCCAAAACTCAACAGTCTTATGTGGAAGCTGGGTCTTTTCATCCTGTCCCATCGGGACAGCTGGTCTGGTCAAGCCTTATGACTTTGTCTGCCACTGAAATCCATTTTTCTACCCATCAAAGGACCTTCTCCTGAACCTAGACAGGATGCAGAAAATTATAGTTAAGAAAATCACAGGGGTCCCCTCAGGACTCCTATGGAAATAAACCCCCTCGCAGCAGAGCGGGGAACTCTAATGTAAGATGCCGCCTCCATGGCAGAGGTGGAACGCAACATCCTGACTTCAGAGGAACCTTCTCTGAGAAGTCTTTTCAGTATCCCTAAAGGATTACTCAACTGCTACAATCTAGAGGCAGTCAGGGGATGCTTATCTCTACACCCAGAAGCCTGGACAGCCATTGTCAAAGAAACATGGGTGCAGAGTATGATATCCAGAGGTTATGACATACCCTTTTCCCTTCTTCCTCCAAAATGCAACAAAAGAATCCCCAACATTCCAACCAGTCAGAGGAAAGTGTCAGCCATAGAAATAGAAAAGCTGCTGGGGAAAAGTGTCATCCAGTTGGTGCCCTCAGACCAACAAGGATCTGGAACTTACTTAAGATATGGTTTAGTGCCAAAAAAAACAAGGAACCTCAGACCAATTTTGGATCTCAGCAATCTAAATCACTTTGTCAGATATTCAGAATTCCAAATGGTCACAGTTCAGTCCATCCTACCATCACTGAGGGACAACTCAGTATGCTCCACAGATCTCCAAGACGCTTACTACCATATGACGATACACAGATGCTCCAGGAGATATCTACACTTCTGGCTGGGAGCCAGTCACTACCAGTTCATAGCACTGTCCTTTGGTCTCACCACAGCCCCCAGGGTGCTCACAAAAGGCATGGTAGTGTTGCGCCTCATCTGAGACTGCATAGATTATGGGTGTTTCCATATCTATATGACTGGCTCCTATCTGCTTCCACCAGGCTTCTACTTATCAAGGCAATGGACTACATGCTGCACCTATGTCTTCAACTAGGTGTTACTGTAAGTCACAAATCTCCCCAAGGCAATCCCTGGAGTATATTTGGTGCATGTCTAGATACCCTATCTCAAATAAATAGCAACTCTACAACAGACAAGAGTGGACAACTTATGAAGACAAACATTGCACATTGTCTCCCCCCCCACCAAATTAATCTTACAACTACTGGGGTTGATGTCAGTGTTGATTGTTATACTACCTTTGGCTTGCTTTCACATAAGAGTGTTACATTAGACCCTAGCAGTACAGTGGTCCATCAGACACCATCCACTGACAGCACTCTTTTATATTACTAATGCCTTTAGGCATTGCATAGCATGGTGGATACATGCACAAGAAGTTTTTCTGGGCCACCCTTATTCTCTGCCCATGCTGAAGGCCACAGTGACCAGAATGCCTCCCAACTAGGGGGGGGGGGCAGTATTTGGGAAGGACAGTTCAAGGCTTGTGATCCCAGACAGAAGCCAGTCTTCACATCAACATCTTAGAAGTGTGAGCAGTCCTATTAGCATTGCAGGCTTTTCAAGAAGTTCTCCCTCTAGCCATGATTTATTTTCAGACAGACAAAATGTCTGTGGTCTAGTACATCAGCAAACAAGGGGACCTTAATCCTAACAACTATGCAGGGAGACAATGAAAGGCTTGCAATGGGCAATTTATTCTGGCCACTTTCTTTTGAATATTGAACATTCTGGGGAAAAGCAAATATGTTAGCAGACAAATTGAACAGGTCCATTTTACTTCCTTATGAGTGGTCTTTCTATCAGTCACTAGCAGAAATATTTTGCAGATGGGGTCAAACATGCTGCGACCTATTTGCTTCCTTCCTCAACACCAAGTGCAGCAAGTACATTGCCCTAATTCCCCCCAAGAGGAGAGTCACTGATAGGTTGTCTGGTTTGCAATTCACCCTCCAGTCTATTATATGACTTCCCTTCATTTCCTCAAATCCCAAAGTTTATTCAGGAAAAAATTATGGTAGAAGAGCAAGGTTATCCTCATTGCCCCATTCTGGCCTCAGCTAGTGTGGTTTCCCTTCTTGTGCCTCATCTAGTTCACCCTCCCTGGGTGCTGGATCCTATTTAGGACCCTTTGTCTCACTCATCCAGCATGCTTCTCCTGGATATGAAATCTCTCAAGCTGACCACATGGTTTCTCCACTTCCAATGATGACTAGAAATTCCAGGATTTCTTCCCGTTTGCCACATCCGTATGTCATCCCAGAAGGCCTCTACCAGAAAGATGTATAAGAGCAAATGGAAAAGATTTGCAATCTGGGGCCATAACAGACATCTAGACCCATTTTCAGCACTTATTCCAGCTATTCTGGATTTTCTGGTTTCCATTTTCAAAATGGGGCTAATTATTTGACGATATTAGATATAACTTGCAGTATCAAATTTTCAATTGGGCAAAAAGAATTATTCTATAGCTTTCTTGAAATTATGCAAAGCATTTCTTAAGGGCACTTTGCTGCTTCGGCCTGCTGTTAAGGACACTATCCCCCCTTGGGACATTACATTTATCCTTCAAGCCTTGACTCAGCCACTGCAGCCATAGCAGAGGAAGTTTCTGTCCTGGAAAACACTTTTTTTGGTTGCCATTACATCAGCTGGATGGCTAGCAGAGCTCCGTGCACTTTCTTCCTAGCCACCTTCTCTAAGCTTTCATAAAGACAGAGTATCCTTCCAGTCTAACTCTTCATTTATGCCTAAAGTGGTCACAGATGCTAACCTTAACCAGACTATTAACATGCTAGTTTTTTTTTCCCCAATTTTTTTCTAATAAAGGTGAATATATGCTTAATTTATTGGATGTGCATAGACAACTTATATTTTACATTCACAGAACCAAGAATCAAAAGAAAATCATACCTGTTGCTGTTTATCTCCTTTTCCAAAGGTAAAGTGGAAAACTGGTGTCAAAGATAACTTTTGCCTGATCACTGACTGATGGCATTGTATTTATTAACACATCTAAAGGTCTATCATTACCAAAACATCCTAAAGCTCATTCTACCAGGGCCATGGCGGCATCTTCTGTTTTCAACTCCAAAGCTTCCATAGATGACATTTGTGTATCTGCTACATGGTCTAATGCTTATACCTTCATATCACATTACAATCATCATATCAATTTATCTAGGACTAGAACAGCTTTTGACTCTGTTGTACTCCAGAATATCCCTGTCTATATTTGAACATTGAACATTTAACAGTTCAAACCACTAAAGGTTGACTTTTAGTGATCGAACTGTTAAAATATTGAATGTTAGTAAATAAAAATAAAAACAACAAAAAAAAAAAACAATGTGGGCAGTGGGGCAAGCCCCCCTGACCCCTCACGTGGGGGGGCTGTGCCCCTCACACCCCCCACTACTTAAATATACCAACTCCGAGACCGCACTACATTGCAGTAAATGGGAATCTCCCCTTACGGAGATTTCCGTTTACCCGCTCGATGTTCTGCATTTTCGCTATTCTCGGGTTGACAATGTCAGATTCGACAATGTCAGCTTTTGAGAATTTAATATAGACCTGAATATCCTTCCTTGAAAAACACCCAAGACTACTCTAGCTGGGAGTCTGTCTCATCAATTGAGGAACGGATGAAAAATACATCAGGTATTATAGTTATGTACTGACCATAAATCTACATCTATGTTGTCTGTTTTTGTCCAGCCTCAACTTTCCACCCTACAGTTCCTGCATATTTATGCCTGTCTCCTAGTATGCCCTGAGGGATATTCCTTAACAGTCTTGCTGTGTAGGGCTAGAAACTCTCCTCTGTGTTTTTTTAACATTGCTATATTTGGTAATACTTTGCTCCTTTGCCTCCAAAATTTTTAGTGGCTAATACTATTTTGTATTTTTATGGTTAACTGAATAGTGGGCAAACTAGATCTGAGGTAACTAAGGAGAAGAGAGGGGCTATAGGTAAGGGGAGGAGTTCGAGCTATAGAGCCTAAACTTTATTAGAGTAGCCCAGGATGGTTCTGATTCTGGATCTGAGACCCATCATTTGAGGAAGGACAAAAACAAGCAACATAGATGCAGACTTATGGTGAATTTATAACTATAATTTGTATCACTCACTATACTTTCTTGTCACCATCATGTCCTTTCATTTCCTCCAGCTATAATCATTTCCATTTTTCTAACCTACTATCCCTCTCCCCCACCTTGAGACTATATCCTATTCCACTACTGAAAATCTTACTCACTTGCTGTGCTACTGAATTACATATCCTTCAAACCGTCATTAGTAATTTGTAAATATCACATTCTCTATTAACTTTATTAACATAGTTTCTCTTCTCATGTATGCACATATTCCTTTCTTTACTAACCAGTCTTTACTCACTCTTACCTCTGACACTGTTTATCAACTTATTAGTAATACTTTTATCAACTACCCACTGTATCTTTTATCTCATTTGAATTCACATATTTCTCCTGCTTATCCCACCTTTACTTCCATCAGTCTCCCTTCATCTGTCCTAAGCTAGATAAATTTTGGCGTAGTTCTCTCACTAGACAATCTTTGGTTACACTGTATTATATTACGTTATATTATATTGTATTATACTTGTAAAACTGACAACCTGTGTAACTTTGTTACATTATATTGCACATGTAGAAAAGACAATCTGTATCAAATGTTTATATTTGCTATATTCTGTTTTGCTTTCATGGAATATGTTAGAGCTTTTCATCCCAGACCTCCAATGAAAATGGGCTGTTGTCCAGTTGCACTTTCCAGTAAACAAATGTTAACAAATAAAGAAAGAAAATTTGGTGCCCTCTATGTAAATACCTCCAAAACGTTTAACTAAGGTACATTGGGTTCTCTTCTAAGGTAATTTTTTGGGGATCTGTACTAAGATAACTGCTTAATGTTAGTGTAACTAACGTTGTAGGACAATACAGGTTTTTCATAGTCGAGTATTTTTCTTGGATCCCCAGGTTATTTCTGCTTGAATGACAGCCTGCAGTCCTGAGAATATTTTCAGTCTGAGCAAATCATACTTAAAAGCCTAGCCAAGCACTGTATTGACTGAAACCTTGCGTTTAAAAATATCTAAGGTATAAATATTCCTGAGAAGCCTAATTAAATTCCAGGATGCCTTGTTATGGGACATTAATTAAGGCTTACTTGTTTCTTTGCATTTGTACCTAACATACACAGTTTGCAATCCCTCACCTTACTGAATATGCTTCTACAATCCAATCTGATATGTGCTGTATCAGTGTCCACATTATTTACTGAAATTCTGTACCATTAGCTACAATAGGAATATTTTTATGTAGCATACGTCAGTCAGCAATATCTGCATTACAGATCTACCATTATAGATTAACATGGAAATACTACTGCACTTAGTTCTAAACTTGCTAAAAGCTATTTGCTGTCCTTTTGAAGTCTTGGACTCTTTAACTTAAAATAAATAAATAAAAAATACTGCTAAAGTACTTATATGTCCCTAGGGATCCTTAACAACCTCCAGTACTTTATTCTGAAAATATATCATATGTGAAAGCCAGAGGCTGAGTGATTGTACTTTATGTGAATGCCAGTGGAAGATTTTTGTGTTGGAAAAAGCATTTCTGTTATATGGTTGTAACAGCCTTTTACACTGTGATTGGCCACTTTTAGGCAATCAGAACTTAAAGAAAGATATTCCTGTAGCATGGCTGCTATACTTTTCCCATTAAAAGATGCATTTCAACTAAAGTTGCACAAATATGGTAATGATGCCTTGGCCTCTAGCTTGATTTTATTAGCAGCTTTCTGAAAATATTGTTAGAGGTAGTCTGAGAACCTGGTACTAAATATCTAAGACTTCATGAGTGCACAGAATTGCTGTAATTCATGAATTAGGTGCAAAGCTGAAATTAATGAGGACCAGAGACCAAATACCAGGATTCAATATTCATGAATTAGGTGTAAAGCTAAAAATAATGAGGACCAGAGACCAAATACCAGGATTCTATTATAAACGATTATATTGTCCGATTAGAAAATTAACAGATTAGCAACATTTACAGTAATTTGCAGTTCCTGAAATGTAAAATACCTGTATTTATAATGTCACACATTATTTAGTTGTTGTAGTCCTCATAGTTCTATCACAAAATCACAATTTTGTAATGGAGTGATAAAAAAAATCTGAGATAATGTCAGGAAATCATTGGCTCTTGAATATCTTTTGTTCAGGTACTAGAACATGCATCTGGAAATTTCTCAAGCAAAGTCACCTGGCAAACTGTTCATTTCAACCATTTGGTACATAGTAATTAAACTTTTGCCGCAGTTTGCCTTAGTAGATAAAATTTGTATATCATTGTCAGACATTTTAAAAGGAGCTTTTGAGTATTGCTAAAAGGTTAGCCCATGATAAATGTGTTCAGGTTTTAGAGACAGAGATGCCTTGGTACTACACAATGCAGTATTTGCATGAGCACTCTGCCATTCCTCTGTTCAAGTTTTGATTTGCATCTGCTGTGGATATGTAAATCTTGCATTACTGTAGTAATCTTTTTTATTTTTACTTTTTTAAGTTTACTCTCTGCAGTTGCTACCTTTGCAGAGCTGTTTTATCTGCTGGGCTAATGTTGTACTCCACTGCCTGCCTTTTTTGCTTTGTTTCTTTTGCCAGCTATATTCAAAAGCTTTTGCCCTGTGGTTAATTGTTTGAATACAGAATGTAGTTTAATGTGGGTTGATTTTGCATGCCATGAAATGCTAATTTGTCTCCAGGGAAAGAAAGATTAGGATATTTGACCCAAAGAGAACAGTAACTGAGGTTACTATAAAAATATATCATTTCTACCTGCTGTTGCACAGGCTGTTGTGTGATTTGCCCAAACCTTTACCACTGATTGGAAATAAAAATCTGTGTTCAACTGTTTTTACTTTTGACTGAAACTTCTGAGGTGTTGCTTTTTATTGGGTAAGGCTATTACAACCCCCAAACCCTTTCTAAGTTAGAAATAGGAAATGTGATTGTCAGTATACTGAGAAGCTGACCAAGTATGTATGAAGGAAGAGGCCAAAAAAATATCACACTGAAAGATATGTCTAAATATCTCTCAGAAGACTGATGTTTATGTTATAAAACATTTTATTTGCAAATAAAAGTAATGCAGTTAATGAAAGTGATAAGAACCCTGAATAATCTGTTACCTGTGAATACATGAACTTAGCCAGTATTGATAAGAAAGAGAAAAAACAATAATCTAAAGGTATGTTATGGCTGTAATGTTGACTTTTAAACAATAAAATCACAGTCATAATCTGGTGATACAAGTTCATTAAATTTCATAACAATATTTTCTTTCCAAGGGCAAATACAATGATGTTGCATTTTCTACCAATGTACAAACAATACAAATATATATATATATATATATATATATATATATATATATATATATATATATATATATACACACACACACACACACACACACACACACACACACACACACCATCCAAAGGTGAGAATAGAAATTATTAAAAAAAAAGAAAAGAATAAAAAAGAAAAATATTTCAGTTACTTTTGTTTTTCATTTGCTAACCAGGGTAGTTCACTGATCACAATAGACCATTTTCAGGGACAGCCTGGGAGAGTACAGTAGTCAGAAGATAACAAGCACTGACATTTTCAAATAGATGCAGGCATAATGGTGACTAATGAAGCATGTTTTGTAAGGACGTGATCAACACCTAAATTAATAATACAACTAAATATTTTTTTATTTATTTATCATTTGTTGATTAGGTTAGTCCCACTTGGCTAGTAGCCTCTTTTCAGGGGAGAATCAAGGTGGTATTTATACTATTAGTGGAAATTTGACAGGGCCATTGGAGAACTTCCCCTATTCCCCCTCGGAAGAAGGCTTTGCGTGTTACACATCCTGACTTCCTGTTTTCTGTCCAGGTGCAGAGGCAGCCAGGAGGAACAGGAAGAAAAGCCAATTCTGCTTTTGCTGAAAATGAAGTGAAAGTTGCTGAAAATGCTGTTGAAATGGTAGAATCACTATCAAAAGTTTTTTTTTTCTGATGATGTGGGTGCAGAAAAAACAGTGACATTGGAGGAAAAGGAGACTGTAGCTGTAACAGAGATGGGCTCAGAGGAGATTGAAGGAGCGATAGTTACCTCTGAAAAATGCATAATTACAACCCTCCAGTTGATGGGGGGGGGGGTTGTGGGGTGATTATTTGAAAGAAATGGTAAACCAAAGTGAGTCAGAAAGTGGAGCAGCAATTTCATGGAGTGACATCATAGAAAAAATATTAGAAGAAAAAGTTGAAGAAGAGGCTATGCTAGAGAAAGTTCCAGAGACAAAAACTTATGCACAAACTATTGGAGAAGGAGGAAAGAAGAAAGCAGAAATAAAATAAAAAAAAAGAAGTGTACAGTACATGTGAGCAGTAAAATAGAAGAAAGATTGGACATGTATGAGGTTTGGGACTCTGTCATAGCACCTCTGGGTGTCACAACAAAAGAGATAAGAGCATTTATTTTAATTAATGAAGAGACTTTTTGTAACTTGATATTTGAGACTGGGCAGGCATGGGAAAATTTTGGGTGCATATGAACAAAAGAAAAATATTTATCCATGATCAGAATATGTAGTGCATGCTTTTTACAGACAGCCAAAAAAGAATAATGATCCAGTTTAGAACTGAAGTTGAAGCAAAAGAACTGAAAGAACATTTGTCAACTATATGTAAAGAAATAATGAACACTACAAAAATATATGATGAAAGAGGACTATGGACTGGAGGATGGGGATTTGGAGGAATACTGAAAATGGAAAATGATAATGTTATGCATGTACCTAATATTATTAATGTTCATAGTAATAGGGGTTTTGTGAAATACAGGGGTCAACAAAGACTTGTTATTTCTGTGGAAAAATGATCATTTAATCAGTGAATGTGATAAAAAAGGGTGTTACTTATGTGGTAAAACAGGGCATAATCCAAAAATGTGATTTAAAGTGCAAAAAATGTGGCAATACTGGTCATTCATGGGTAAAATTTGAAATAAATGTGCAGGAAAATGAAAATAAAGTTATACAGGAGAAAGATATAGAAAATGTGTTAAACAAGAAAATGTACAAAAAGATATGATTGATAAAGAGCTTATACATGAAGTTAAAGAAAGTAACAAGAAAAAAGAAATAGAGGAGACAAGTGCGGAAGATGCTGATTAGTGCACAGTAAGAAATACAAATAATTTGATAGAGAAAAGAGTTAAAGAAAGGAAAATAAAAGTCAAAATATAATTCTTACAGAAAATAAGAAAGGAAAGGGGTAAACATTTTATTATACTAACTTTTCTTAAAAGCTAAAAATATTAGCTTTAAATGTGAACAGTATGAAAAATCTTAAGAGGAGAATAGGTATATTACAATGGTGTGCTGCAGTAGATGCACATATTATTCTTTTAGAATATATCAGATTATTAAAGAGGAAGAAAGAACACAAACTGAAAAACTTGGGAATGGTGTGGTAGTTTGGACAGGGGGAAAGAACCATGCTCAGGCATATGTATATTATGTCTAGAAAGCATTAAAATATTAGATGTAACCGTAGTGGAAATAGGAGGAATTATGGTAATAGACTTGATATGGAAAAAATGTGTATAGAATTATAGGTTTATATGCATATGCAACAAAAAATAGAGAGAAAGGATGTTTAAAAATATTCTTGAATATTGTTTCTGTAAATATGGACATTATGGTAGTGGATGACTTAGTTGTAATTTAAGAAAAAAATAAGAGCAATTGTGATGTTAAAATGGTTAAAGAAATTATGAGAAGTGGAGGGTTAAGTATATGAGAGAATAACCACTGGACCTACAAAAAAAATGAAATAGGAGAGAAATTGATTTTTTTTTAATATCTAAAAGTTTAAAAGTTATAAAAAAGGAATTGAGTATGCTGGATTTTCAGATCATGTGGCTATATGGGTAAAAGTACAGAAAAATGAAGAATATATAAGAATAGGAAAAGGAATGAAGAGAATTAATGAAAAATAATTAGATTTTGAAGAGAAAAAATAGATTATGGAATTATGGAAAATCATATGAATATGAGAGAGTTTTATGAGAATTGGTGGCTTAACTTTAAAGAGAAATATAAATATTGTTTTTAGAATGTATAAGTAAGAAAAAAAGAAAAGAAAAAGAGAGCTATAAGATATTAAGTCAAAAAATATTTAAAGACTTAGTAGAGAAGACAAATTCCTGTTATGAAAAAGGAGAAATATATAAAATGAATCAAATTAAAATTAACAACTTGTTATATAAACACAAATATTGTTTACAAGGAAAGAAAAAAAGAGGCATCACCATATTTGAGTAAAATGATAAAAGAAGGACAAATAATAAGAGAATTAAAAAAATAAGGAAGGTAATCAAATAAGACAACAAAAATTAATATACAAAATAATTAAAAAAATACGTATTGGAATTATTTGTTAAAAGAGAAGAAAACATAGAACACATTTATAAAGGTGAACAATTAAATAATGACGATAATGAGTATTTAGAACAAAAAATAACAATGAAAGAATTGAATGAAATTTTAAAAGATATTAACATGAATTCTCCAACTTGATTGAATAAAATTGAATATGGTATGTATAAAGAAATGAAAGAGTGGTAAAAATAATTTTATAAAAGTTATGAATGAATGGTTAGAAACTGGAATTAAAGAGAAAGAGATATGTACAGGAGTTATAAAATTTATATTTAAAAAAGAAATGAAGAGATAAAAAACTGGTGATCTATAACACTGAATAATACAGATTACAAATTTCTTATGATAATAATAATAAAAAGGTTACAAAAAAATGAATAAAATATTTGAACAAAATGTATTCGGAAGAAATAGAAAAAGAAGTTGAGTTATTATGGATAATAAGAGAAACAGTTAATGATATCATAAATACAAGTGTAGAAGCGAAGGTTATGATAGGGGATGTAAGTAAAGCCTATGATAATATTCAGTATAAATAATTTTGGGGAATTGTGCAGGCATATAATATAAGCAAAAAATATTATAAGTAATAAAATCTGTTTATAAAAAGAACTATGTGAAACTAAATGTAAATGGCTGGCTTTTGGAATAAATAAAAACAGAATGTGGAATAAAACAGGACTGCCCAGCTAGTAGTGTAATTTTCTCATTAGTTATGAATGCAATAGTGAAGAAAATTAATAAAATGTCAAGTAGCAGTGGATACATAATGATGAAGGAAGTACAATTGCCAATAATGTATAATTATGCAGATGATATTGTATTGTTAAAAATAGAGTATGGATGGTTAAAAGTAAATTAAAAATTAAGTATGAATTAAAAAAAATGGTATTAAGTATAAGTAAAGAGAAAAGTAAAGGATTTGGTTTTGAAGGTATGATAGGAGGTATTGAGTTCAATGAAAAATATATAGATGCATTGGGGATAATATTTTTAAGGCATGAATGCAGACAACAACAATGAGATAATGTACTCAAAGAAGTAAAAGATATGACTAATTTTTGGAAAGCGTATGCATTTTCATATAGAAGAAAGCATACATGTTGAACACCGTGGAAATAGGAAAAATCGTTTATGTTTCTAACATCTGTATGATTCCTATTAATTATGAAAAGGAACTAATGATGATTATATTTTCTTTTATATGTGGCTCTAGACTGAATCCAGTCAAGAGAGGGATTCTATATATGAAAGAAGAGCAAAGAGGCTTGGGTTTAATAAACCCAGTAGTACATGCAGCATCTTTAATTTTTTTATAAGGTATTAAAAGGAATTATGAAGAAAAATAAAACCTTGATAGAAGTGATACTATACTATAAATACAAAGAACTGTAAGAAGGGATGGAAATTCAAAAAAAGAAGTAAATGCATTGTGAATGAAGAAACGAAAGAGTATCAAAACAAAATTGTGTTATTGAAAATAAAAAAAGGTGTGTGTGTGTGTATATATATATATATATATATATATATATATATATATAAAACGTGTGTGTGTGAGAAAAATGAAAGCATTTTATTGTATTGATCCATTAAAAGATTTAGAGATAGATAAGAAAAAAGACATAATGATGAGATATAATAACTATTAAAAGATTAAAGAATGCAATGATTTTTTATGAAGATTGTCTATTAAAAAATTGACGGTTAAGGCAAATATGTTATACAAAGAAAGCAAATAGAATATGTCATAAATGTGAAGAGTTTGAGATTAATGAGCATGTGTTTTTGAAATGTGAAAGAGCTAATAATTTGTTGAAAGAAATATGTAAACAATATGGTGAAAAAAAGTTGGTAATTATGGTGCTTGAAAACAGGAAGAAGAAAGAAAATGGACAGAATAATATTTTATGTTTCATGGACAATATGGAATGAGAGACTACATGAAATTAAATACAATAGAGAATGGACTTTGACAAAGATTTTGGAGAAAATAAAATTTTGGTTGTGGATAAAAGAGTGGGGAGGTAATGCTTAAACTGAAGTTGATAATGTATGGAGATTTGTAAAGAGATGTAAATAATGTAAATATGTAAATAATATGTAATGTATATATCAATAAAAAACCCTACTCTTTTCTATTGGTGCCATGGGATATTTTATATCCACCTGAGCTACCACCAACTCAAGCAGTTGGGGCCTCATTTTAAAATTTCATCCAAAGGGCAGCCAACACTGAAGTGAAGCATCCCCTTATGCTGCACTGTACTGCCAGCAATTTATATACCTGATGTGGGAATAGAGCCTACAGCCTTCTGCACCAAAAGAGAGTGTGATACCTGTTATGTCACTCATACTACAAGAACAATCATAACTTAAACAGCTATTAACATTTAAACAGTAAAACATGTTAAATAATTTGATCAAAATTCAGCACGCTCAGTTACTATTCACTATGTATAATAAGGTGTATCAAATGGGAGGAAGGCAGAAGGGAGAGAAAAGTTAAGAAGAGTAGAAGGAAGATGGGAAAGAAGGGAAAGGACTGGGCAAGGGGAGTATTTCAGTGGTATAATAACAGAATGCAATATGAAGTAAACGAGAGGGAGGAAGGAATGGATTTAAGTCAACTATGGTTTCATCTCCATAACTTCCACTGCAATACTTTGCGAATGAATAACTCACTCTACTGGCCCACAGCATTTCATAAGGCAAGCATGTA
This sequence comes from Protopterus annectens, assembly GCF_019279795.1. Lineage (NCBI taxonomy): Eukaryota > Metazoa > Chordata > Ceratodontiformes > Protopteridae > Protopterus > Protopterus annectens. The sequence goes on along the minus strand of NC_056750.1, from coordinate 531,288,815 downwards.
TGTCTTATTGGTCTTTTCCACTCAGCAACACAGTAACAACAGTGTGTCAGCCTTTACATAAGACTACAGCAACCTGTATACTTGCAGGTACTGCTTCATCTCCCTGGCCCCTAAAAGACAGTATCAGTGCAATGTCCTTCAGAAGGCAAAATGTCTTCCAGTTAAACAAAGCTGTAATTTACTCTGAGCCTACTTCACCTATAACCCCCTAAACTAATACTATACATCTTCCCCTTTTTTGTCAGCAAACTAACTAAAGGCTACACTACTTATAGCCTAAGATCACAGTCACCCCCCCTTTATTTATTAAAAGGAACATATTTCACAGTACTAATGAATATACAATCACTGCCTTCCCACCAACCCTCCTGCAGCCAGCTTAAAAATATTTGAATCACATGAAGTCTCCTGTAAGTGCTACACAATAAACAGCATGAAACTGCATAGAAACTGCAACTAACAATAAAAATATTTGAGTATCTTGTGAGAGGCCTTAGTACTGTATCCATCACAAAAGGTAACCTGTGTTACACACAAGTAGGCATTTAATTCACATGCCCTTATTTACATAATGTCCTCCAGCATGATTTTAAATATAAAATCTGTCTTATAACCCTGCCATTTCTAAAATGTGAAATTGTTTTATTGAGAACACTAAACCTTATAACATTAAATTCACAACTATTTGTAGTCATAATGCAGTTCTACAGAATAGCTTTAATCAAGACTGCCAAAAGAAATGTACTCGTCTATGAAAATAGTGTTACTTCCCTACAGTTACACATCTGTTGTGTTTCTGTTTCTGTTTTTTTTTTTTTTTTTTGTATTTATTGATACAGTATTGTGGTACAAATTAATTATTTTGGAATCCCAATTAAAGGACTAAAACTGTATTGACTTAGTATTAACTGAGTAAGAAGACAAGCTAATTTTGTTCATGCAGAGAGTGGCTGGACATGAGTGGGAAAGAAAAGCAGAGCGTTAGTAAATTTACCACAACAGTAGATGTTTGAATGATCACTGCAGCAGTAGCCTTAGCTATATGTGTTATATCCTTCCAAAGATATAACAGCCAGCCAGCTTCCAAAGCAACAGGGTGCCTTGCATGCACTCAAACAGTTAGCAGCTTGAGATGAGCTGCCTAAAGACACATGGTTGAGCTCCAAGTCCTTCAGAGTTCCATGTCAACTGAGAGAGGGAGGCTGAGCCCTGACAGGACACAGCTAGGAGTAAAAATATATGCAAATGTACACACCCTGGCATAGTCAAAAAAGGGGGGAGTGGCTACTGCAGCAGTGATAATTTGAACATCTACTGTTATGGTAACTTTACTGACACAACTGTACTATGTTGATCATACTGATCACTACTGCAGTAGCCTTAGCTATATAGGTAGAATACCCTAGCTTACTACATTTGGGAGGTGAAAGGAGAAGGTCTAAGAGCTTCTGGAGAATGGTCCTAGCAAAGCCTGATCTAGGCTTAGAGAAGGAATCACACTTGTAATGCTTTGTAAAAGTACATGGAGAGGACAACGTTGCTGCTTCTGGAATACTTCTAGAATCCAACTCTTTATAAAAAAGCCATAGATGAAGCTAAGATCCTGATAGAGTGAGACTTGACCCTATCTTGAAGAGTTATTGTTGGGATGAGAATAGCAAATAATAGGTTGATGCAACCATTTGGAAATAGTTTGTTTTGATACAGGTTGTCCCTTCTTCTTACCTTCACAAGAAATGAACAACTGATCTGAAGAGCTGAAAGATTTTGTTCTGTCTTGATGGTGCCTGAGTTATCTATGGGCAGCCCAAGTATGGAGTAGCCTTTCTCCCTTATTTTTAGGTTAATGAAAGAAGATGGGGAGATGGATTGTTTGGCTTAAAGTAAAATTGGATATCACTTTAGGCATAAAAGGATTAGTTCTCAAAGAAATCCTATCTTTGTGGAAAATGAGATGGAGTTGGCTCACTTTAACAGCAGAGGTCAGAGCAATCAATTTTCCATATTGAGAGCCTCAAGACTGTCAGATAAGCTGGTTCAAATGGAGCAAGTTTTAGTTTCTATAACATATAAGTAAGATGCCAAGAAGAACCCACCTGTTGTTATTTGAGGTCTTTTATGTAAAACTCCTTTCAAAAACATTTTTAATTTGAAGAATGCACTGAAAGAAGAGGATCCATAGACAGACTGACTGAACTGATTGATAAATGATCCTTAGTGGATGAATAAGAAAGGCCAAAGAAGAGTAACTCGCACAAATATTGTAAAACCAAAAAACAATAGCCCTAAATGGAGGTGGCCATGTTGTTGACACCAGCTAGAAAACTTTTTCATTTGCTAATATGTGATTTTCTAGTAGCAGGGGTTTCTTGCCTGCTTTAGTACCTGCTGCATGCTCGCAATAAGCAGGGACCTAGAGGCTGTTAAGACCTTGTTATCCAGGCAGCCAGTTGAAGTTGATTGGGTCAGGGTGCATCAAACACCCTTGTTCTTGTGTAAGTAGAGCTGTTCAGTGGGGAAGATTGCAGAAGCTGCTCCTAGCCATTTCCAAAGAAGGGAGAACCACTGTTGCCTGGGCCAGAAGGAAGTCACCACTATGATCTTCAGGGATGCCTTCTGAATCTTCAGAAGTACCCTGTATTTCAGTGGAAAGGGAAGAAAAACATACAGGAACATCCCTGTCTAAGGAAAAAAATATATATCTGCCCTCCAGGCCTTCTTGCAACGAGTCTTGGAGCACAATTTTCCCAGCTGATTGTAAAGAAAGAAAGAAAGCAAAGAGGACTGTTTGTGCCCCCAACAGATGACTCAAATCTTCAAAGACTCCCTGATCAAGTTTCCATTTGTGAGGGTGTGCCTTTGTCCTGCTTAGCTTGTCTGACATCTAGTTTTGCTTTGACGGGATGTAAGAAGCTTAGACAGTGAGACTATGCTGTGATGCTTTATCCCACAGTGAAGTGGTAGTCTACAGAGGTGATAACACCTGGTTCCCCCTTGCTTGTTGATGTACCACATGATTGTAGTATTGTCTGTGAACAGCTTGAAGAGGTCCAGCAGTCCAAAGATGATTCAGAGTAAGGTGCCTTAATCAGAGCCACCACCTCTTTTATATTTATGTGCTGGCATCTGTCTGTGGTGTGCCAGACACCTTGCATTTTTATCCCTCCTGAAATTGCTCCCCTAGAAAAATCCAAAATGTCAGTGGTGACTGACTGCTTTGGAGAAGGGGAGACCTAGATTTAGGGAAATTTGCTGCCTCCCAAGTGATTTATCTTCTGGCAAATCCCAGAACTAGGATTTAAAAAGTTAACTGATGTTGATGATGGGAGCAAAGAGACTTCGGACACCATTGTATATTTTTCGTTCAGAGTCTTGCCAATATTTTCACAAAATTCATTGATGCCTTGAGACCCAAATCCTTGGGGGCTTCCCTCACAGTGACCTAAGTCTGAGTGGAAAACTGTAGAAATTCATCTAGGTATAGATCTATTTTTTATCTGTGGAAGAAAGGCTCGTTGAACTGAGGTGTCTAGCAGACACCGCAGGAACACAATCCTGTGTGATGGAGGTAAAAAGACTTGAATGTTCCCTTCCCAGCTTGTGTAAGAGATCTCTTAAGTGAGTGACAGATTCCTGACACTGTGAAAACATTCTAGAGATACGTAAGTCATCTAAATGTGGAAAATGTTGGTACCCTGTGGTCTGCAATGAGATATAGCTAGAGCTAGAAATTTTGTGAAATGTGTTGGTGCAGTGAATAGTCCAAAGGATAACACAGAGAATTGATAATGTGATCCAAATACACAAAATCTTAAAAATGTCTGTAGTCTGGATGAATAGGAATGTGATAATACGCATGTTTTAAATCCAGTGTTACCAGGAAACAATATGAGAAGGGGTAACAGGTTGTGAAGTGATAGCATTTTGAACTTGATCACTATCACAAATTGGTTTAGGAAAGAAAGATCCAGAACTGGTCTCCAAAACCATCCTTTAATTAAAATCTTTCCCAATTTGAGAAGGAGGAATTGACTCTATCACTCCTTGAGGCAACATGTGTTGAAGGACAGGGGGAAATAGAGGAGTCTAAACTGCTGAATGAGGAATTTATCGACTGGAGTGGAGGGAATCTCCTCCCACGGCCATCTGTAACCTTGGCAAATAATCTTCAGAACCCATTTTTTCTGACACTATCATTGCCAAAGAGTGACTTGGAGATTCAGATTTTCTGGGAGGGAAAAGGGACTGCCAGGTTGGTGTGGGGAGGTCCCTTAAATAGTCATTCTAACTTGTTGGAGACTGCTTGGTTTTGAGGTGTTGCTGTATTCTGTTTGGAACCCCCTTGCAATTTCTTCTTAAATGTTTGATCTGATGTTGTCCTTTTCATTCTTCCTCAACCCATGGGTTCAAATCTGATCCTCGGATCCAACTCACCCATATACTACAGACTTCATGAGCCCCCCCCCCCTCATCCACCCACAGTGCAATGTTCCATCCTGATTACCTCAGATCTCATTTGTCACCATCATACACCGGTGCAGATTCTTTTCCTATCAGAAGTCAGGTTCATCTGCTTCTTTCCCATCCATCTCCTTCAGCAAGATTAGTGCTTCAAGCACTAAGTTCCATTGCACCAGCCATTATATTACGTCTCTTGGCACCTTTCTTTATGCAAGTTCTTCAATGGACTCTAGCTGTTCAGTGGTCCATTCTTCAACCCCTATCCTTTCCAGTCAAGCTTAGTCTGATTTGCAAACAACACATACACTGGTGGATCTAATTAGACAATATTCATCTAGGCCGGCCCTTTGTTCTACTGCCTTCAAGGGCCACAGTGGCCATGGATACTTCTCAACTGGGGTGGAGGGAATTTCTTGGGAAGAACATTCCAAGGCTTCTGGTCCCCCCAAGAGATCAATCTGCATGTCAGGATAGTAGAAATGAGAGCAGGCCTACTTGCATTGTGGGCATTTTAAGATGCTCTCCCTCTAGGGTCTTTTGCAGTTCAGACCAACAACATGTCTTTAGTATGGTACATCAACATTCAAGGAGGAACTTGATCTTACCCCCTTTTCAAAGAAGCCATGAGAGTGTGGGAATGGGCTATCTCTTCAGACCACTTTCCAATTGTGAAGCATATTCTGGGGAATACCAACACACTAATAAACAATAAAAACAGAGCTAACTCACATAACAAAAATAATAATAGCCAGTAAAAAAACAAAATAGAAACTTTATTAAATAACATCCATCTTCAGTAAGCTCCTTCATCTCTTAAATACATTAAGACGTCATCAGACTGAAAGTTGCCTCACTCACACATGCTTAAATAATAAAAATTAGATCACATGCTTAATTAACAATTAATGCTTTAACCCCTTTCTTTTCTCTGCATTAAATTTAATTGGGGTGGTTGGAATATTCAAGGCAGGTTAAACTAAATGCTCGTTACCCCCCAGGGATGAATAATCAAGAAAATTTTGTTGCGTATTTAAAAAGAAAGGGGTTAAAGAATTAATTGTTAATTAAGCATGTCGTGTGATTTTATTATTTATGCATGTGTGTGAGTGAGGCAACTTTCAGTGTGATGAAGTCTCAGTGTATTTAAGAGATGAAGACACTTATGGAAGATGTTATTTAATAAAGTTTCTATTTTGTTTTCTTTTTTTATTACTGGCTTTTATTATTTTTGAAAACCAACATACTAGTGGACAAACTAAGCAGGTCCATTCTGATGCATCACAAGTGATCTCAATCAATCTATGGCAGAAATGATCTTCCGTCATAGGGTTCAACCTTGCTGCGACTCCCCACAATGAGTGCAGCAGGTACTTTGCTCTTATCCCCCCTCGGGGGGGGGGGGTCACAGAGAGATGCTCTAGTCCACACTTGGCCCTCAGATCTTATTTATGCTTTTCTCCCCCTCCCTTTCATTCCCAAATTCCTGCAGAAAGGAAGTCACCTGAAGAGCTCAGCAATCCTCTTGCCCATTTCTGGCCTTGGCAAGTATGGTTCCCCTTCCTATGGTCTCATCTTCGTTATTCTCTATGGATAATGGAGCCGACTCCAGATCTCCTATCTCATCCACCAGTGATACAACATCCAAACATAAATGCCTTCAAACTAACTGCATGATTTCTCTACTTCCAGTAATGGTTAGACAACCCAGGCTTTCTTCCCCTGTATGTACTCTTATTTTGGCTTCTCAAAAAGAACCTACTAAAAAAATATACAGGTGGAAAAGTTTCTCCCTTTGTGCGTTGAATAATGAGCTCAACCCTTTCTCTGTTCCAGTTTCTGCAGCACTTCAAAGTTTAACAATCCTTTCTAAAGAAGGAACAAGTTTCTCTATAATTAAGCTTCAATTGGCAGCAATTTCCAGTTTTCACACAGGAGATAGAAATAGTTCATTGGCTTTGTCTAAATTATGCAAAGCCTTTCTGAAGGGTATTTTTTCTTCTAAGACCACCAATAAAGGATCCTTCACCACCTTGGTATCTAACACTTGTGCTACAAGGTCTAACTCAAAAGCCTTTTGTACCTTCAGCTAAAACTGATTTAAAATTCCTTTATGGAAAACAATTTTCATAGTAGACATTACTTCTGCAAAGATAATATCTGAACTACAGGCTCTTTCCTCAAAAAAAAAAACAAAAACAACTTACATAATTTTTCATAAAGATAGGGTTACCTTAGGGACAAACCCTTCTTTTTTACCCAAAATGTTTTCTGAAAATAACATTAATCAGTGCATTCATTTACCAGTCTTCTTTTCAATTTTTTCAAATAAAGGAGAGTACTTGCTCCATCTTCTTGATGTACACAGACAATTATGTTTTTATCTTCAAAGAACTAAACATATTTGAAAATCAGAACAGCTTTTTGTCTCCTTTTCACCAAAAAAGCTGAGTTTCCCAGTTTCTAAAGTCACCCTAGTTAAATGGATTACAGATTGTATATACTGGATTTATTCTCAACAAGTCATGACCTTACCCTAACCTCCCAGGGCTCATTTATCCAGATACATGGCTGCTTCATCTGCTTTTTATTCAATAACATCTGTTGATGCTATTTGCACTGCAGCCACATGTTCCAGTGCTCATACCTTTGCTGCTCATTGTAAACTGGATATAATTTCTAGAAACAGAGCCGCCTTTGGATCAGCGATGCTGTAGAATATCCTTCCATGAGAGCCACCCAAGATCAACGTAGGTGGGGACTCTGTCCCATGGGTTGAAGATGAATGAAAAGGACAACATCAGATTTAAAAGTTATGTACTCACCATAACTAGGCATCTGTGTTGTCCATTTTCATTCTTCCTTAACTTCCCTCCCATTCACCCCCATCCATCTTTTCTGGAGAGACCTATTGGATTGTATTTGGAACTTATAGTTCTGGGTTTCAGCCCTTCTTTTCCTTGTCAGCTATACCTTGTCTCTGTTTAGCTATAGGGTTATATGGCAACAAACTCAATCTGACGTAATCAGGATGGAACAGTGCATTAGGGGTAGAGGGAGGAGCTTGAGAGCTGGATCCAAAGCCGTTATTATGCAGCTGAGTAGGATCCAGGGATTGGATTTGAGCCCATGGGGTGAGGAAGAATGAAAATGGACAACACAGATGCCTAGTTATGGTGAATACATAACTTTCAATTTACCATCTTTTTGCTGAGACTGTTTTCTTTTTTTCTTGCCAAAATTGGATATAATGGGTTAGAGAATCTCTTAGAAAACTTGTAAAAGGAAGGCTGAAAAATCTTAGAAATTCCCTGTATCAGTTTACCCCTCTCATCACACTTTTTGATACCTCTGCAGGAGACGGACACAAAACTAAATCTCTATCCAAAGAAGAATCTAAAATCTCATTTTTCACATTATCTTGGAAGTCCTGAATGCAAAGACAGAAACCCTCGCAAAACGGCCAAAAAAATCCAAGTTCAAATAAAAAAGCCAGCACCAGAGTATTGTAGCATGAATGATTTAATAGTTACATAGCATCTAAGAATGTTTTTTATTTCAATGGTGAACGTTATAGGCAAACTAAAGGCACAGCAATGGTGGCTTCTTTTGCTGCAATTCATGCTATGTTTATGGGGTACCTTGAGGAACATCTGATATATGACATCACACATAACATATACATCAATGAGATGGACATCTGAAGGAGGCACCTTGGCAACTGTTGGTTGGTGTGACGTGCTGACCAATAATATCTGTCAGAATTTGTTCAGTACTTAAACGAAAATAAATGGGGTATTGAATTTTCACTGAATTGTGACATGCATTGTATCAACTTCTTGGATGTCATGGTTATTAAACAACAGGATGGGTCCCTTGCCACCAAGGTGTATGGGAAATATCCCCAATATAATAATTTGTTTCATGCCACAAGTCAACACCCACACCATACCATATGTAATATACCTAAGTTTCAGTTCCTGCGTATTAAGAGATTATACTCCAAACAGGAAGAATTTGCAGTTTCTCAACAAGGCTATCAACAACAGGACATACAATCTGCTAGCCAGTGAGCATCTGTTCAGGATAGGATGCAGTTACTTACATACAAAGACAGAACTCATGTGGGGGAATCAGAACTGATTAGATTTATAACGACTTATGGTCATAATATTAATCTTATCTGGGAAGCTGTATCTAAGCATTCGAATATCCTAATGGCTAATGAAGAGCTGAACCGGGCATTGGGGAACCAGTGTCAATTCTCGTACTGTAGAGGCAAAACAGTGGGATCACATTTTGCACATTATAAAAAGCGTGGTAGTGGACAGTTTATGCACCATCAACACTATTACAGGGAATAACTTTTGGGGTCATTTCCTCATGGCCACTGCAACTTTTGCAAGCATATATATAAATCTAAACAATTTACAAGCAAAAATTCGGGAAGAGTTTATCATATTCAATGTTTTGGAAACTGTGGATCTGACTGGGTGGTGTATTTAGCTACTTGCACCTGCTCAGCTTTCTATGTTAGACAAACATCCCGTCCTCTACATATTCGGATGTCTGAACATTATAGTGACATCCGTAACAAACTGTTAACTAATGCCCTATACAGACACAATACTATACACTTTACTGCCAAGTTTTGTTTCACTGTGATAGATAAGATACAAGGAGACAGATCTAATACTCTAGGCTGGTATTCTATTCTGAACACTAAAAAAAAATATTGGATTGTTAAATTAGAAGGCCTTTTTTTCACCGGGGTTTAATGATCACCTATAAAAATATATTTTATTTTTCTAAATATTATTTATGTTAATTAATGATACTGAAGGAAATGACTCAATAGGAAGTGATGTTCTAACTACTATATATGTACTTTGGTGTCATAGGTTCATAGGTTCATAGGTAGGTACTAGGCTATCAGCCCAAGGCCTATGTAAGCCTTGCCAGCAAGGTTGCATAGCTTACGCAACCCAAGAAAGTTATTTTCCTGTGCCACTGTCCAGCAGAGACACAGAAGCGATCCCCGAGGTGTATTTCCTATTTCCCATCAACTCACCAAGATTTTTCTTGAAGAGTGCTAATGAAGAACTTTGCTTGACATAGATGAGTAGCTTGTTCCAGAGTATAGGAAGTCTCTGGGATAGGAATCTATCCCTCCAGCATGTCCCGTTTATTGTGGTGACAAGGTTTAAGTCCCTAGAGCATGTAGCTCAGAGGGATTGGGATTTCTCTAGGTGTAGCATGTCCAACAGCTCTGGGTTTGACATAGCTTTATATGTTAGGCAGAGATCACCTTGGAGTAGATGATATGCTATGTTTATTCACTGAGGAAGGCAAGAGTGCCGAAACTGCTATGATGCTATGTAACTATTAAATCATTCATGCTACAACACTCTGGTGCTGGCCTTTTTGTTTGAACTAAGTCCTGAATGCAGCCAGGGAAGCCTCCTCACACAATATCAGTGTCATACATGGATCTACTTTATATACTCGCAAAACAAAACATCAGACTACTAAATATCAAGACGATAAAGTTGAATTCTCAGAATCTTGAATGTTCATATTGTTGCAGTTTATTTTATCGAATAATACCTAAATGAGCACTGCAACTTTTTAAAAGGGTAGTATTACTTTAAGAATTTGTACAGTGCTACTTAAACCAAAAAAAAAAAAAAACTGGCGGACATTTAGTTTTTCAGTCTAGGTACAATCGTAGAATTGTAGAATATTTTCCTATCTTTAAAAAGTAAACAGTTTTATTTTTTGGTAGTTTGCCCTTTTCCTGAAGGTAGTGCGATCTTGGATTGGTATATTTCATTTGGGGGGTAAGGGGTGCAGGGGGCTTGACCCCCCCCCCCCCAGAAACAAAGGGAAAAAAGGATTGCAGTGTTTTGCATACCAGGATATGACTGTTTCATCTATTTATGAATGGGGTTTCTCCTTTTTCTGTGCAGAGAGGAGTGTAAGGTACTTTTGTGTTACTATATGGTTCTGTAGTTTAATCGAGTGTGATATGGATTATAGAAGCACAAATTTACTGTGTAAGGAGTTGCAAGGTAATAGGGTTGCATACTACAGGTTTGACATTTAACATTTCCATGTTTCTTATATTGTGCTTTTGGACTTCCAACATAGTGACAGTTTGACTTTATCATCTGGATATTTAGTAGTTTGATGTTTTGGTTTTTCGAGTATATAAAGTGGATCTGTTATACACACACTTTAAACAATGAGCTGTGACATGTAAAATGGAAGAAGTTAAACCACTTAAAGTAGATTTTTCCTCACAAGAAGAAACTGCAATCAAACCATTCCTCATACTTTAACAGTTATTTAGAATATACTTTAACATATGACAGTTCAAAATTTTGGAATTCAAAGTTGCAAATGCATATACTTTGCTCACACCTCCTAGCTTAAAAATAACTTTCCTAAGAAGGAAAGTACATTTAAACAATACATTATTTATATGGAAGGTTTTTCCCCTAGTGAAGCTTATCTGCCCAGCAAAGGAACAGCACAAGCCAACCACTGATCCTCATAAGCCTGCAGATGAATGCTGTCTTCAGTGGCAGGAAAGCTCTGAAGGGCTTGGAGTTCATCCTGTGTTTATAGGCAACTCAACTCAAGCTGCCTAATGGTTTGAGCTTGTGGAAGAGCCTTGAAGATTTGAAAGCTGGACAGCTGTTGTATTCATGACAGGTTATAACCCATGTATCTTAGGTTACTGCAGCAGTGATCATACCAACATCTGCTGTTAAGATACGTTTATTTACACAGCTGTACTATCATTTTATTCATATCCATCTGGTATGACAACTCCCCCTCTTTCCCTATTCTGTAAGACGTGAAGGACCCTTTGGACATGATTTTGCCTGTTTTCATTCAATTCAATCTTTGGGTTATTGGATCTGATCTGTCCAGATCTGACCTCAGCACCTTTAGAAGCTGTGGATCCAGGGCTCTGACTCCTCCACTACCCAAAATTCCCACCAAGAAATCTCAGATCTTGGCTGCTTGATCAAGAGGACTTGATGTATGAGGGCTCTAACACAAATAGACTAACTCTTTTTTTTGTCTGGTTTGTGTTATATCTTAGCATATTCCTTCCCTTTATTCTCTTTTCTATTCATACCTCCCTGATTAAAAAAAAGCTATTTTTGACTATAGATGATAAGGCCTGTGCCTCCTTTGGTACAAGGACTCTATAGGATCATAGGGGCAAGTTGGCATTAGAAGGATGGATTACTGCCCAAGCAGGAACCTCTCCTCAAAGTACAAATCCACAACCACCTTCTGCTTCTCCAGCCAAATGATCAGATAAGCCAAAGCCCTCCAAGGAAAAGGAGTAGTCTAGAGAGAGAGAGACAGAGAAAGAAAAAGATACAGAGAAGAAGATGGAGAAAAACAGAAAGAGATCTCCGGATCCATCAGAACTTTGGGTTTGGCACTGAAAACTCCGAGACAGCTGGATCCAATGATTATTTGGATCTGTTTACTAACACCACCTTCTTGATTCTCACAGGAGCTGGTGAGTCCTAGATTCCACTCCTCATTGTTACAGGAGAGGAATGCCTCTAGACCACATTTCAGTGGCTTCTTTGTTGAGGTCCTTTCATTCTTCGAGGAGCCTTACTGAAACAAACACCAACAGGATGATGTGGAGATTCCTGTAGAAACCAGATAACATAATGGCTAAGGTATTCACATCCCATTCCTTTTTTAAGTTTGCATGTTCTCCCTGTGTCCCTGTGGGGTTCCCTCCACCTCTGAAAAACATGCTGAGTGTTTCCATCTCAAAGTCATTCAAGAATGAATCTGTGGGCAACAGCACAGACACTACATGGTGCCCTATAGGGGGAAGAGTTGTATAGACCAACTGCTTTGGGCATGTACTGTGGTGTGCATTATCCCAAAGATAGGAGAGCATAGATCATATACTGCGTGCCTGCATGGGGATGGGGGGGCACAACCATCCACTGACATGTCTGGATGAAAATGTCACTTTGCAGAAGGCTTTAATATGTCATTCATCAATGCTACTTTTGATTGTTCAATGCTTTTTCAGACTGAAGTATAAGGAGACATTTACTGGAACCAAGCCAGATGGTATGATCCTGTCTGCTGTGGGGATCTGTTTTTCTACCACTCAGAGGACCTTTTCAGGCAACCTTAGAGGGGAGAAGAAGAAAATCCTGGGTTTTAACCAAGACACTCCTGCATACAAATCCTCTTGGGGCAGGGGGAGGGAGTTTCAAAGGATGTCACCCTAGCAGCAGAGGCGGACTGCAAAATTGGGGTTTTTGCAGTCCTTTCACCAAGAAACCCTATCTGCACTCCTGACGGATTGCCCAACTGCTGCACACTGGAGGCAGTAGGGGGTGCTTACCTCTGCAAACTCTAGTCTGGTGGGCCATCAAACAAGATTCTTGGTTGCTGGGTATAATCACCAGAGGTTATACTATTCCTTTTGCTTTCCCTCCTCAGAAAAAGAAAAGGATTATTGATGTTTTCCTCAAACAGATGGAGACTGCAGCATTAGAAGTAACAAAGTTGCTGGAAAATAAAATGATATAGCAAGTCCCTTGAACCAGTTAGGATTTGGAGTATATTTCAGGTTCTTTCCAGTTCCCAAAAAAACAGGGGACCTCATGACAATTTTGGACCTAAGTCACCTCGATCAGTTTGTAAACAGATCAAGTTAGGGATGGTCTTGGTTCAGTCCATTCTACCTTTTCTGAGAGAGGATGACTGGATGTGCTCCGTAGATCTCCAGGATGCCTACTAAATGACTAGACAGTCCAGGAGATTTCTCTGTTTCCAGCTGGAAGCCAATCACTTCCAGTTCAGGACACTGCCCTTTGGTCTCACCACAGCCCCCTAGGTGTTCACCAAAAGTATAGCAGTGGTGGCAGCATATCTCAAGCTGCTAGAGTTCCAGGTATTTCCATATTTAGATGATTGGTGCCTCTCCACTCCAACCAGGGATCATCTGGTTTAATAATGAGACTTCTTGCTCCAACTTGCGCAGAATTTGGGAATATCCAAGGGAAGATGGTTCACGGTTCTTGGCCAAACACAGAGGCCAGTCTTCTCATCAATATCTTGGATATGAGAGCAGACCTTCTTGCGTTGCAGGCCTTTCATCAATACAGATGGACAGCTTGTCAGTAGTCTGGTACATCATCAAGCAATGGGTAACCTGCTTATATCCATTTTCCTGAGAAACCATGAGATTATGGCTGTGGGCAATGTCTTCCCATCCCTTTCTCATGGTAATGCACATTCAGGAGACTTCCAATTTTCTAGTGGGCAAATTGAATAGGTGCTTTCTTCTGCCTCTTGAGTGGACTCTCAACCAAGGAGTGGCAATTCAAATCTTCAGTCAGTAGGGTCACCCTTGTTGTGATTTTTTTTTCTTCGTACATAAACAACAAGTGCAGCTGTTACTATGCCTGATCTCTCCTCAGGGTAAGTCACAGAGGAGGGTCTTCTGTATGGTTTTCCATCCATACTATAGATAACAACATTTATTCAGAAAGACAGGAGATGCAAGGTCAGAGTAATCCTCATTCCCCCTTTAGGGAATGGCAAGTTTGGTTCTCTTTACTCTGGCCCCATGTAGTAAGTCCATGCTGGATGTTGAACTGCCATCCAGACCTCCTGAGTCACCCATCCAAGCAGACTCTCCTAGATCTTAAGAACTTGAAGTTACCCTCATGGTTTGTCCAATTCTAACAATGTCCAGAAATGCCAGGCTGTCCTCTTTGGTGGTTCACATTTTATCAGCTTCCCAAAAGCAAAATACTATGAAAGTTTAACTTAACGAGTGGAAAAGGTTTTCTATGTGGGCATCTTCTAAAGGAATAGGTCCCTTTCCAGCACTTTTTCCTTCCTTCCTGGAATTTCAAAAAGACCTGTTCCAACAAGACTCCAGTTTTTCAACAGTGAAGGTCCAGTTATCATCCATTTACAATTTTCACATTGGACACAATCAGACTCTCATTACTTCACTAAAGATTTCAAAAGCCTCCTTATTGAGACCCCCCCCTCAGAAGGGATCTGATTCCTTCATGGGACATTACTATCATGTTGCAGGCCTTAACTCAGGCTCCTTTTGAACCTACAGCAACAGTGGATTTAAAATATATTTCTTTGAAAAACATTTTTCTGGTGGCAGATACCGCTGCAAGAAGGATTTCTGAATTGTAAGCATTGTCCTAAAACCAACTTATATGACCTTCCATAAGGATGGAGTGTCTTTGAAAACAAATCCCACTTTCCACCCAAAAGTGGCACCTAAAATAAACCCTAACTATACCGTCAGTCTACCCATATTCTTTCCAAAATGCTCTAATTAAGGAGAGTATAATTTACATTTGATAGATGTCCACAAAAAACTCAAGATTTTATTTACACGGGATTAAGGATATTAGGAAATCCAATTAGCTGTCTGTGGTTTTCTCTAAAGAGAAACTAGGCCAAAGTGTGTCAGAGGCCACCCTGTCAAGCTGGCTTTCTGATTGTATAATTTATGTGTACAACAAGTTGGGATTATCCTCACATAAGAAATCAAAGGCTTATTTGGCAAGGGCGGTAGTTACTCTACTGATTTTATAGGCATAGTTCCTATTGACAGGATTTGTGCTGCAGCTATTTGGTCTATGGTTCATGCATTTGGGTCTCATTACAAGATGGATGTACAATCCAGATCCCATACAGCATCTGGATTCACCATTCTCAGGAATATCCTTCCTTGATACCTTCCAGGAGTTTTGGTAGTTGGGGAGTGTGATTAAAAAGTTGAATCAGACAAAAACAGACAACATCAGATTTGAAAGTTATGCACTTACCATAACACTAGATACGTGTTGTCTTGTTTCCATCTGGTTTTACATCTTTCCCTCCTTCTCCCTGCCAAAATAGTCACTTGGTGCTCCCTGTTAAATGGATGGACCTCACCATGGACCTTATCAATGAACACCTGTTGATTTCTGTTTCTCCTCTTATGGTCTTTTCTTTGTCCTTATATACTAGAGTATGATTATTGAATAATTTTCTAGTTATGATCAGACAAACTTGATCTGAGGCATTTCTGTGGAGCAGAGGCAAATATGGGTAGGGAAGCAGTCAGAGTCATGGAACCATGGCTTCTAAAGGTGCCACAGTTGGCTTTGGTCAGATCCAATAATCTAAAGATTGAACCAGACAAAAACAAGACAAATGGAGCTAGTGTTATGGTGAGTACATAATTTTTGTTTATAAGTTATCTGAGTTACTATTCAGGCAAGGCTGACCACACCTAACTCTTAGGGTTTAAAACTAGATTTGAAGTAACTAAGGGAAATGGTGCATTATGTGAGGAAGAATTCTTAAAGGGGCTAGAGGCTGGAGCACTGATGCTGTGAAATTGAATCCAACAAGCAGCTTGAGGACCTACATGTTGTATTGGACAGCCACAAATTAAAGGATCTGTCATTATAGTAAGTACGTAACTTCTTTTTCTGTACAGCATCAGCTTTTCCACATTTATGACTGTTGCAGAATTGCTTGCTATGCTAATTTTCCTAGTTCACCTGATATATATATATATATATATATATATATATATATATATATATATATATATATATATATATATATATTGTGACAGGATCCGGACACAGGCTCGACTAGCATATGTCCGAATCACAAAACATCAAACACACATACACGAAAGCGCTTAACATCGACAAGCGCTTCTGTGTATGTGTGCCCGTTTCGTAGATCGAACTACAGTGCAAGTAAGGGAAAATTCCCCTTTCCCCACTGTAGTGCGATCTCAGAGTGAGAATAATAAAGTGGGGGGTGGGGGGCACAGCCCCCCACATGGGGGGTGCAGGGGGTGAAGCCCCCCTGCAGAAACGTAGATTTTTTTTTTTGAACTACACATACATAGAAGCGCTTGTCGATGTTAAGCGCTTTCGTGTATGTGTGTTCAGTGTTTTGTGATTCGGACATATACTAGTCGAGCATGTGTCCTAGACCCATTGTGACATGCCTCCATTTCAGAAGAACTCATTTCTTAGTGCCTGAGAAAATGGCTTATTGGTGAGATGTAGTTAGTGTTTGCATGGAGATTTGTGCCCTGGCGTGAGGGATGTTTTTTTTTTTATTAACCTCATATTATCAGTTAATGTATCATATTGAAATGCTGAATAGACAGTCTAATGCATATTGATTTGGTGGTGTCATTTTCATTCGTTTCTCAACTGATGAGTCTCAGAACCCACTCGGCCACTTCACTAGATTCACAAATCCAACTCTCTAGTTCCTCCCTTACCAAAATGTCCCACCAACGTAACATACCTCAGATTTCATTTGCCATCATATTGCTCAGACGCTGATCTCCTTCTCTCAAGCTTTAAAGTGAGTTCTTCTCAGTATTCTACAACTGTAAGTTCTATTTATGCTGCATTATATACCTATATCTTTTTCAGTCTCCTCCCTCATTCCTATAAGTTTTTTCAAGTTCTGTCTTTCAGGCTATACTCATTTCTCCTACCTGTTTCTGTTGGGTATTCCTTGAGTACCATTGCTGGTACTTTATCTTTCCTTCCCATTAATTCTTTTTTTCTACCCTTGGAAAGGGTATTTATAGTTACCATTGTCAGTATTTTTCCTTTTAACTAATTTTCTCCAAAAAAAAAAATCTTTATTGCTATTCTTTATTCCTTACTACTTCCTTACAATGGTTGATAAACCTACTGGATTTGAAAAATGCATCTTCTATGGGCATAAGATCCCCAATTTTGATGCCCACAAGGAATGTGTTTATTGTCTGGATATGGCCCATTTAGACATGGGCTGCTGAATTTGTGGCGACTTTAACTCCACAACCGTTAGTTACAGGAAGAATAAGCTGGTCCTTAAAAGCCTTTTGCCATCTTCCTCTTCCTCTGTGGGAAATGGGTCTCAACCCCATTCTAAGAAGTCTAAAAAGGGGAAGACTTATTCTACCCAAAGGATAAAGACTTTAAGAAAAGGTCTCTGGACCACTCTACTACATCAGCTCTATCCTCCAAGCCATCTGTCAAGATTTCCAAAAAATTGGATCAGACACTTTAAGTATCTTCAGATCCAGTCACCTGCGTTTCCACTAAAGCTGATCTCCCCTTGGCTCCACTCTCTTTTTTGTCAGGAGACACCTGGGAAGCATTTCAGGCAACCATCAATAAGCTCTTCCCTTAGGTCCTCCAGGAGTTTGTCTGAAGGAGAGGTGGACAGGATAATGAAGAGGTGCCTCAGAGCTCAGATACAGATGGGGGTGATTCCAGCTCTTTCTTCCAATGGACAGGTGAGCCTGCCCTCCTCTGAACCAAATAATTATATCTCCTTCTCCAATCTGACTCCCAGTTTTTTGCCCTCGGATCTGAGAACACTAAGGATGTTCTTGTCATATCTGAAGACAGGTAGTTCTTTGACTCTGACAGTGTCCCTGAGTCACTTGGCTCCAGTGTTGTCAGAGCAGGAGGACTGTTGGAACCAAAGCATTGGTGCCAGCTCTGGGGTGTTGAAGTCAACTCCAATGTTTTTGGTGCCAGCTCTGCCCTTGGGGTGTCCGCACTGGACAGCTCGGGTCCAACTCTTTCTTCAAAGTGGGGTTTTGAGGGAGTTCAGATTTCTTAAGCGCAGGGGTATTTGGATCCAGCACTTTAGACTTTTGTTTCTCCTAGACACTCTGAGGTAGTGGAGAGGACTTTCTGTCTACCTAGAGAGAGGACTCCTTTGTTCCCCTTGGATCCTGCTTCTATTCCACCATTGGGTTTGAGTTCTGATCCTTTCACCTCTATTCCATCAAGACATCCTACTTGATTGAGCATCCAGACAGTCTCTAGGGACTCCCAGGCCAATTCTGATACCTTACCAAACCATCACACTGATGAGGTCCCTAGGAAGAGGATGTGTAAGAGGAGTCACCTAGATTTATCTCAGGAATCTCTCAAGGAAGACACTGATTTTGATGAAGGGGAAAGGTCCCCCAGATCTCCACCTGAGGATATTTCCTTTGGAGAGATACTAGAAATTAAAAAAAAGGTGGATGGTCTTCCGAACTCTCTTCCCAGGAGGAGTTGTTTGTGGAGGCGTATTGGTCTGGCTCTGCTATGTCTTGGTGACCCCTTCAGTTGATGAGCTAATAGATTTGGTCTCACATCACACATGGAAGGAAGCAGATATTGTAGAGCCAATCCCTAAGTGACCTGATTAATTTTTAGCCCCCCCCCCCAAAAGACAGGGTACATTGGAGTAAAGGGGTCCAGTAGATGCTATGGTTGTGGCAACAGCCACCAAGAAAGAGCTCACAGAGCACATCTGTCTATCCTCCTAACAGGGAGTCTAAGGCCTTGGACAGATTTGTGAAGCATGTCTACACCTCAGTGACTCTTGCCCTGAGGTTGTTAAATTACCTGGCACATTTTACAAGATTACAAAATGATTTGATAAAGGAGCTGTCTGAATATTTTTCTGGATCCATCTCCATGGAGGATTAGAATAAATCTTCAGGCAAAAAGTAAATGAAACACTGTCCAGAAGTCAGCAGGAGGGAAAGGTCTTGTCTGCCATTGGGATCTGTTTCTCTACCCCTCAGAGACCCTTTTCATGTAATCAGCAAGGAGGTAGAAAAATCTGGTTTCATAAATCCCATGTTTTTTTTGAAAACTCGCAAAGAGATGGTTCTTCCAGTGGCAGAAGGGGGAACTGTATTGGAAGACACTGTACTCAATGCAGAGATGGCCTGCAAAACCAGAGTTTCAGGGATTCATTCTTGGATAAACCCTGCCGGCACTCCTGAAGGATTGTTTGACCGTTTTTCTCTGCAGGAAGTTGAGAGGTGCTTGTCTGTGCACCTAGAAGCCTTGGCACCAATCACAACACATTCCTGGGTGCAGAGGATCATATCCAGGGGCTATTATATACCATTTTATTGAATTCCTGCATAAAAATGAGGAAGGTTCCCAATCTTCCATCCAATCAGAAGGACAAGGCAACTGTAGAAATAAGAAACCTGCTAGAAAAGAGTCATCCAAAAAGTCCTCCCCAGACCAGATATGATCTGGAATTTAGTCAAGATTCTTTTAATGCCAAATAAAACAGGGGGATTGAGACCCATTCTGGATCTCAGCAAACTAAATCAATATGTCAGGTACTCAAAATTCTGGATGGTCATGGGTTCAGTCCATTACTTAACAGATTTTCCAGATGCACATTATCACATCACAATGAATAGTAGCTCCAGAAGATATATTTGCTTCTGGCAGGAGACAATCATTACCAGTTCAGAGCACTGCCCTTGGCTCTCACCACAGCCCCCACTATGGTGGCAGTGATAGCAACTCACCTAAGACTGCTAGGATTCTGGATGTTTCCATATCTAGAAGACTGCCTCCTGACTGCTTAGACCAGGCATCTACTTCTACAAGCAAGGGACTATTTGCTCCAGCTGTATCACCACTTGGGCATCACAGTCAGCTACAACAAACCACATTTCATTCCAGCACAGAACCTATAGTTCATTAGTGCTCATCTAGACACAGTCAGTCAGATAGCATATCTACCTCCAACAAGAGTACAAATCCCCAGGTCCCAGATGAAAGAAGTGATCTTGCACTTTTCCCCACCAGCATGACTAGTTTTACAGGCCTTAGGGTCAATAGCAGCAGCGATAGCTCTAGTTCTCTTACCCAGATATATGGTAATTCTATAGTGTACCCTATCAGTTCAGTGTTTTATTCTTCAATAGCCCTTGTGCACCCCAGTAAGAACTGCACAAATTTGCAAGAAGCATCTACTGTAGTGGATCCATTTGAACTAAATTTCTCACAGTCTTCCTTTCATTTTACTTCTCCCAGTGGCAACAGTGACCACAGATGCCTCCCATCATGGTGGGGGAGGTATTTCTTGGGATAGACAGTCTAATACATGTGGTCCTCTCAAGGGGTCAACTTACATATCACTGTCCTGGAGATGAGAGCTGTCCTTCTAGCATTGCAAGCATTCCAAGAGTCTCTTCCCTCCAGAACAATTGCAATTCAATCAGACAATATGTCTGTGGTCCAGTACATCAGCAAATAGGAGGGAACCAGGTCCTACTCTCTTTGTTGCTAGGCTATGATAGTGTGGCAATGGGTGAGCTTTTCTGAATGTTTTCTCATTGCAACGCATATACCAGGGAAATCCATTGTGCTTGCAAACAGACTAAGCAGATCAATTCTTATGCCTCATGAGTGGTCTCTCAATGTCAAAGTGGTGGAAAGAATTTTTTGTCATTGGGGTGAGTCATGTTGTGATCTTTTTTCTTCCTCCCTCAACAACAAATGCAACAGGTTCTTTGTCTTGATCACTACTCTGCGGGAATCACCGAGAGATGCTGTTGTCCACAATTGTCACCTGGTCTCCTTTATGCTTATCCCCCATTACCTCTACTTGATAAGTTTTTGCAGAAGGTCTACTTTTAAAGACCTCGGTAATCCTCATTGCACCATTTTGGCCTCATCAAATCTGGTTTCCCTTTCTGTGGCCTCATCTTCTGTATCTGCCCTGGATAATGGACCCCAGTCCATATCTCCTGTCTCATCCTATGGAGGATGCCTCATCTAGACATATCAGTTCTCAAGCTGACCACATATTTTCTCTGATTCCTATGATGACTATTAAACACAGGCTGTCTTCCCCAGTTCAATATATCCTTTTATCCTCTCAAAAGGATTCCACTAGGAGGGTATACAGAAGTAACTGGAATAGATTTTCGATGTGGGCACTACAAATAGATTTGGATCCCTTTTCTTCCCCCAAGAAGATCTTTTAGCATCGTTCTTCCAAGAGGAGCTAGTTTTTCTCCTATCAAAGTGTAATTAGCTGTTATATCTAATTTTCATTCTGGTGAAAACCACTCTTCTTTGACTTCTTCTAAATTGTGCAAAACTTTTCTGAAATGCACCTTTTTACTTAGACCTCCCGTCAAGGATCCTGTTCCTCCTTGGGATCTGCCTATTTTACTTCAAAGTTTAACTCAGTCCTTTTGAACCCTCTGCTAAATCAGACCTATATTTTTTGTCCTGGAAGACCATTTTCTTATTTTCTATTACATCATCTAGATGAGTATCTGAACTCCAGGCCCTTTCTTCCAAGCCTCCATACCTGTTTTTCATAAGGATAGGGTGTCTTTATGTACTAATCCATCTTTTTTACCTAAGGTAGCCTGAGTCAAACATTAATCAAGTCATACACCTCCCAGTTGTCTTCCCAAAATGTTCTAGTAAAGGTGAATATATGCTGCATCCCTTAGACATACACAAGCAACTTTGATTTTATCTTCATTGAACTAAAGAGTTCAGAAAATCTGACCAATTGTTTGTCTCCTTTTCTTATAACAAATTGGGCATGGCAGTTTCCAAAGTGGCTTTAGCCAAATGATTGACTGATTGCATATCCTTTGTCTATAAACAGGGAGGTTTGTCTTTGTCTAAGCTACCAATAGCACACTCAATGAGGTTTATGGTGACTTCTTCAGCCTTTTGGTCAAGAGCTTTGATAGATGACATATGTGCAGCAGTCACTTGGTCCAATGCTCATGCCTTTATTGCTCTTTAGAAGTTCGATTTTATTTCTAGGAACAGAGCTGCTTTGGCTCTGTACTATTCCAAAATATCCTTCCATAAGGACCACCCAAGGTTCATTTAGCCAGGAACTCTATCCCATCAGTTAAGGAATGAATAAAAATGACAATATCAGATACAAACATTATATACTCACCATAAAGATGGATATGTGTTGTTCATTTTCATTCTTCCTGAACTGCTCACCCTCTTAACCCTCTTCCCCTTCTTCCTGGAGGACAACTAAGGGATTTTTCTTGAGAACTCTTCATTCCTTGTTTGAGCTCCAGTTTTATCTCTGCTGTTTTTTTTCTATGTATTGTATATAGAATAAACTATTTTTTTATGTGGGCAGCAAACTTAATCTGTGGTACGTTAGATTGGTGGGGTATTCTGGGTAAAAGAGAAGCTTGAGAGTTAGATCCATGAGTCTAGTAAAACAGACGAGCTGGATCTAAGGCCAGATATGAGACCCATCAGTTGAGGATGAATGAAAATGAACAACACAGAGCCATCGTTATGGTGAGTACATAGCTTTTGTTTATAAAGTCCAGCTTGCATAACATCTGTTCTGATATAGTAGCTATTACAGATTTACTTTCTGACTATGCTACTTTGCATTTGTAAAGTTAGCCCTTCAATGATTATGATTGACAGATAGGAGATACTTGTTTCTGATTTCTGTCATTAGCTACATGAATTGTGTTGAACTCAGCACACCTCCTCCTTCTCTTTCACTGGGAACAATGGTAAAAACACTTTTTTTTCAAAAGTCTGATTTTCCTTAGTCTTCAAACGGACATCTTATGGCTCAAAAAGTTTGGGAAGAACTGTTAACCATTTCTCTGTTATAATACCCCAAGCTATATCAGTCCTTCTCCCACTGTTACCAGACAGCCTTTTCAGTTAAGGGCACTTTCCTTTCACTTCAGCTGTCAGGAGCGTGAGTAGAGTTCCATAAAAGTACAACTGGAGGGCATAATAGCTTCAGAAGTTTTTTGCCACCAGAGAGAGTGATGTAGTGAGAGTAGGGAACAGGTGGAGGAGACCCTGGAGAGATGGAGATATGCTCTAGAGAGAAGAGGAATGAAGGTCAGCAGGACTAAGACAGAATATATGTGTGTGAATGAGAGGGAGGATAGAGAAATGGTGAGGATGCAAGGAGTAGAGGTGGTGAAGGTGGATGAGCTTAAATACTTGGGATCAGTAGTTCAGAGTAATGGTGAGTGTGGAAGAGAGGTGAAGAAGAGAGTACAGGCAGGATGGATTGGGTGGAGAAGAGTGTCAGGAGTGATTTGTGACAGACGAGTACCAGTAAGAGTGAAAGGGAAGGTCTACAAGAGGGTAGTGAGACAATCTATGTTATATGGTTTGGAGACGGTGGCACTTGACAAAAAGGCAGGAGTTAGAGCTGGATGTGGCAGAGTTAAAGATGTTCAGATTTGCACTGGGTGTGATGAGGGTGGACAGGATTAGGAATAAGTATATTAGAGGGCCAGCCCAGGTTGGAAGGTTTGGAGACAAAGCCAGAGAGGCAAGATTACGCTAGTTTGCACATGTGCTGTGGAGGGATGATGAGTATATTGGGAAAAAGATACTACCAGGTAACAGGAAAAGATGAAGGCCTAAGATAACGTTTATGGATGTGGTGAGAGAGGACATGCATGTGGTTGGTGTGACAGAGCAAGATGTAGTGGACAGGAAAAAATGGAAAGAGATGATCTGCTCTGGCGATCCCCAACGGGAACAGCCGAAAGAAGATGAGAGAGTGCTCCTTTAACAGGCCTCATGAAACTGTTGTCAGCTAGCAATCTTCAGAAGAAGGACATATAAATCTCTGTTTGGGAAAACCTTCCACTAACTTTTATTTTATGAAGAAAACTTTTGATTTTTAGTGAAAATAATTGTGCTCATCTAGGAAACTGAATGTGTTCAATCTGCCGTTGTATAAGTGCTTGTATGAATTTTCTGTGAAGAAAAGATTTATTTTTGACTGAAATTTTAATTAGACTGTAAAACTTTTTATGTGGTTGGGCCAGGACACAATGCTTTGGGAGGACTGTCAGTGATTTACTTACCTCAGGACTACTTGTTCTCTTCCTTACAATTTACCAACTCATCCAGCCTCCGTTCCCCACATTTGATGGCTATTCCTCAGCTTATTTATGGAGCTGTCTCTGGTCTCCACAGTTATACTTTCCCCTGTATGAAAAAAAAGAAGAAAGTTGTAAAGGAGTCTGCAAGTGTCAGCCTGGCTCCTACACTGCCTCAGTCTCTGGACTCTGTTGTAGTTGCTTGTTGTTCCTTGGACCACCCATCTTGTTCCTCCCAGTCCTCTTAGTTTAGATTTTTTCCTCCACCAAAAACTGGAGGATAGCCATTTACTCTGCACCTGTAGGGATGCTGTTGGTGGGCATGGGAGAGCAACTTTTACTGGTGTCAGTGGAAGGACAGGTGGAAGCTGGAACCAGTGCACCTAATATAAGACTGTGCTTATTGAGAAAAACTATCAAGCTCCTGTTTCTAAATCTATGGACAGAGCATAGTAACTGGGAATTGCAAAGGAACTTATGAATGCTTTTTCTTCTCCTTCTAATTCTTTAGGCAAAGGAAGAGAACGATTTACTTATTTTTCTGACATGGAACGTTAATTTAGAAAAATATACATTGCAGGGGGTGGTTGTATTTCAGGAATTTCTTCTCAGTCTGAGCAATCTGATTCTGAGGAGGGTATATCATCTGGTTTTCCTGCTGAAAAAAAATCTCTTTCACTGACACTTTACATAAGACAAAAGAGGTTTTTCATTAGGTCCAGAATGGGGTTCCTGTGTCACAAAAAATATTATAATTTGTTACAGTTAGAGATGCTTATATCTGCAGTTATCCCTCCTTTCTTGCCTGCCTTAGAGAATGTTTTTTTCACTGCTTCTAGCTAATTTAATGGTCAGCTCCTGCTCTCAAGAAGTCATAAGTTACTTAAGGTACCCCAGACACAAAAGTACATATTTTCTAATCCTAAAGCAGACCACACAGTTATTTTTTTATTCAGGTCTGCTTCTGTTAAACAGGTTACAGAGCCAACCCATTTCTTGCTGACAAGTACAGAAAGCAATGGATAACTTGGGAAAGAAGATAGGGCTGGATTCACGATGGCTTGCACGGAGTCTACGAGTAGAGTAAGACTCCATGCAGCCATCATGTCCGACGAGTGATCCAGGAACAGCCTGTAGGGGCGTGTAAGAGAGCTCCTAAAATGTCTCCTACACGGACAGGGCTGGGATATGCAAATTACCTCACTTACAGCCGAAAGGCATGCAAATGAGGTAAATTTGTGATCCAGGAAGCACAAACCTGTCCGAGTAGGAGACGTGTTAGCTGCAGAAATGTACTCAGTTGACAACTGAGTACCATTCTGCAAATAGCACAATGGAGCCTTGTCAGCTCCAAATAAAGGTTGCATATGGTTGAGGAAGCATGCCAATGGCCAAATATACGGCCATTGGAAAGTTTCCCAGATGCAAAATTAAAATAAAAATAATTTTTTTTGGCGATTTCCGATGTTTAAGGGTAGCGCAGTGGCGCACAAACGGGGTGCGCTATAAAAATCATAAAATAAGACAATAAAAGCCACAAACGTGGAATTTATGAAAATTGTTAAATGACAATGTAAGGGAATAGCAGGCTGAAGACAACATGGCCACCGAGTAGGTGCTGCTAATGGGAGAAGCCCAGTTTAAGACATGTAACCAAGCATTAGTAGGCAATCCTATGTAAATGAGTGTTAGGATAGTGAATCACACCTCTACATAGTAAATGAGCAGAGTCAGTGGAGTGTAGGAGTAGGATATGGGGAGGAACAGAGTAGGAGATAGGTGACATCACAAGGGGGCTATGTATGAAAGTAGTGAAACTCATTGGAGCACAGTGGCATGTGTTAGCTGTCAGTTAGACATCATGGAAAGAGGTGTGTCAACAGGTAGGCCAGGGAAAGCTAAGAAATGGAAGGTGTATACTGTGGAGAACACCAAAGTTTCTTGCTGAGTGGGTATGCACACGTGTGTGCGCCTGTAAACCCGAGTAAGACAGAGTGCACGTGTGGAAGCGTGAGTGCGCGCGTTTAAGCTGGAGTAAGCATGTATAAGGCTGTTGGAAGACCTGTAAGCGTGTTTGCACTGGTGTGCACGCATTTTAACCGGAATAAACAAGTTTTAGTCCGTCTAAGCATGCGTGCGCACGTGTGAGCTGCTGTGGTTGTGTTTCCGCTTGTATGCTCGTCGCTCCCCCGAGGAAACAGAAATGAAAAAGGAAGCACAACAAATAGTAGGAAGCTACCAGGGAATACTAGTAGAGCTAGCAGGTGCAAACAATCAGAATCAGGCAATTACACAGGCAGAACACTAGCCCAGCCCAGCACTTAAAACTCTGCAAACAACAGTGCAGTTTGTTTCTCTCAAGAGACACTGCAACACTGGAGTAAGCTACTAGAAGTGAAAACTGAAAAAGATAGACTCAGACAAAAAAATGCTAGGGGCTGCCATTGCTGTTATAAGGTGACATATGCAACATGCTGAGGGTGGTGACAATGCAAATGCTGCCGGACAACCCACAGTGAGGAGACGGAGAAGAGTGTACAGGCCCAGGGTCACCTACCAGCGGTTACATGAGATGGAGATAGTGGAGCGCTAAAGAGTGGACAGAGACCTCCTGCAGCAAATTGTTGAGCTGTGCAGGCCACACCTCACACACAGAACCAACAGAGGGGAACCCATCCCAGTGGAAACCAAGGTATGTGTTGGCCTAAGAATACTAGCAACAGGTACCTTTCAGAGACCAACTGGTGATATGATGGGGATATCACAGGCATCAGCATCCAGGGTACTACACCAGTTCCTGGATGCCATGTCAGCACATGTCGGTGATCATGTATATTTCCCCAATTCCCATGAGGTATTGGCCAGCAATATGCGTCTCTTTCAGCAAATAGCAGAATACCCTGAGGTAGTGGGTGCAATAGACTGCACGCATATACGCATCAAAGCACCAGCCGGTGAGCGGGGTAGGGCCTACATTAACCGCAAGGGCTTCCGCTCCATCAACTGCCAGGTCATGTGTGATGCCCAGGGCATAATAAGGAATGTGTGTGCTGTCTGCCCTGGAAGCTACCATGATTCTCATATCTGGCATCTGACGCAGCTGTACCAGACATTTGCCAATGGGGACATCCCACATGGTCACTTAGTGGGGGATGCTGGCTATGCACTGGAGCCGTGGCTGATGACACCCATCAGAAATGCACACACACCTGAACAGGAACGCCATAATGAGGCACACGCACAAACACGAAATGTAATCGAGCATGTGCTTGGGTTGCTCAAGTCACGGTTCCGGTGCCTGGA
This sequence comes from Protopterus annectens, assembly GCF_019279795.1. Classification (NCBI taxonomy): domain Eukaryota; kingdom Metazoa; phylum Chordata; order Ceratodontiformes; family Protopteridae; genus Protopterus; species Protopterus annectens. The sequence continues at coordinate 531,261,310 of NC_056750.1, read as the reverse complement.
CACATCTGGCGGAGCCTTGCAATACTCACCAACTACATGTACCGAAATTGTCATGGTATGTGCTATGCTACATAATATGATTCTGCAAAAACAGTTGCAGCAGGACCAGCATAGGTCTGGGCCAACAGCCCCCCACCAGTGCCAAGGACATCACAGGCAGAGCGTGACTCAGAGGAGGAACAACCTGAGCCTGCCCCAGTAGGCAGAAGGAGGCATGCCCAGCATGCCTTGGCCTTGGCAAAGAGGCAACGCATAGCACATACACTGGCTCAGTAGGAACCCTGGAAATGATGCCTCTCTCTGACTCGCACATATAGTAAAAGGGATGCCTAACTTGACACTACCTGCTTCCAAACATGTATAGGGAGTGCAGTATGTGCATCTGACATAGGCAGCCCTGCAGCACCACCTGAGGCATGATTGCCATGTGTTAAGCAATGTAAGGTAGTGCTAAACAGCATTTACCACCATGTATTATATGCAAACTTGATGACCTTAAGTATCATACTACCCTTACCAAACATGGGGCCACAATATGAAGACAAGATGATCAATTACAACAATTGGCTTAAGTATTGGTGTCAGTGAAAGGGGAAACAATGCCTGTCAGCCTGGGATGACATGCTCGACAAGACATGATGCTTCGCTAGGGATGGATTTCACCTATCACCTGTGGCCTTTTGGATATTCCCAAAGGCTCTTGTCACCCCCATAGTGCCTTTTTTAGGTAAGGCTCAAAACACAAATCCACCTCCATAGGTATCACAAGGGATAAGAAACTATAAGTAATGCTACTCAATGCCAGAAGTCTAAACTGCAAGATGCACGCACTCCAAACTCTCCTCAGCATGGAGAATGTTGATATCTGTGTAGTAACAGAAACCTGGTTCAAAGCTCCCAAGAGCATCCTAGCAATAACAGGTTATACCTCATACCATGCTTTACAGCTGCAAAACATGGAACAAACTACAAAAGGAGGGTGAGTATCAATATTTTTCAAAGATACCCACACCCCCAGGTTGGTGGCACAGCATGAAGCATCGGAGACTATCCATGTGCAACTAACAGTGGCTAAAACCGCCTTCCAGTTCATAGCCTGCTACAGACCACCCTCCTAAACCCAGGAACCACACTTGGCCGACTGGAGAACACATAAAAATATGAAGGTCTCCCCAAACACCATTATATTGGGTGACTTCAACTACCCAAACATAGACTGGGAGCATTACCCTAGCCCCAACACCCTAGCCCAAAGGTTCCCAGAATTTATAAACCAAAATGCTATGGAACAACTTGCTACCACTCCCACAACAGGGGAAAACATACTGGACCTGATCATCACCAACATGGGGACTCTATGCCCAAGACCAGAAGTGTATCCCTCACTGGTAAGATCAGACCAGAGAGTAATCTCACTGGATATTTACATCCTGATCCCAGCCCATGGCCAGAAAAACACAGTGAAAATCATTCACTAAAGCAAATGTCACACTCCTCAAAACTGAGGTGGAATCCTTCACAGCCCCTGTGACTGTGGAATATATGGCCCAGACCTCATAACCCTTTATAAACGCATTCTATGAACAGCTTCAGGAATGCATGGATCATGCAATCCCAAATAAAACCAAGACCCAATCCTCCAAAGCCAGGCATCCTGTCCAGTGGACCCCAGCCATAAACAAACCATACAATACAAGGAGGAAGCTACTATATGATAGATCAAAATCCCAAAAAGGGAAGGCATCTCTGACCAGTATTATTGAAAAACTATGGCCACACATAACATTGTCTAAGGCCATCTTTGAGATAAAAATTGTACAGAACACCAAGGATAATCACAAGGCATTCATTACTTATGGTAGGAACCTGTGTGGGAATCCCCAGATATGCTCAGAAGTAGTCCAAAATGAAAGCAATACACCAAACCCACAGACATTGCCAACATCTGAGCTGACAGGTTCAGTGCAAACTCTGCCCTCCCCACCAAAAGGGAAAATATCTATCCCAGCAGAGTGCTGGCCCCCTGACATCGTAGATGCTCAGGTAACAGCCAGCCTCTCCAAAGCAAAACACACAGCATCAATGGGACCAGACGGTGTCCTGGGCTGTGTCCAACATGAACCCCAAGAAGAATTGAACACAAACATAAAACCACTGTTCAATCTCAGCCTTACCACATGATATGTACCCAAAGAGCAGTGTACAGCAACAGTGGTCCCTCTGCACAAAGGTGGTGCCTTAATGGATACTGCAAACTATCGCCCCAGAAGCCTGACTAGCTTGGTCTGCAAAGCTATGGAAAGGATCATCATGGACCTCAGAAATAAACATATTGGGGACCTACAGACACTGGATCCTACCCAGTTTGGCTTTGTTAAGGGCAGATCCTGCCTCTTAAACCTGGTTGAGTCATTTGAAACAGTCACCAAGGTCATTGACGAGGGGAAGGTGGTCCACACAGCCTACCTGGACATTGCAAAAGCCTTCAATACAGTACCCCACTTGGTCATCATAGATAAGATCACCAGCTTCAATATAAACCCCTATGTCACTAGATGGGTTGCAAACTGGCTCAAGGACAGAACCCACATGGTCAGAAATGCTGGAGCCATGTCAGACCCCAAACCAGCTACAAGTGGCATCCCACAAGGCTCAGTCCTGGGACCTCCCTTGTTTGGTATATATTTCTCAGAGGTACAGGCCAACACAGAAGGACTGTTGGTGAACAAGTTTGCAGATGACTGCAAACTGGGCGCCATAATAGACCCTCCAGCTGACACAAGCATCCTACAAAAGGGCCTCATAGAAACAGACAACTGGTGCCAGAGCCATGTCCTCAAGCTAAACGCAAAACAGTGTATAGTCCTCCCCTTTGTCAAAAACTAAGTGCCCACAAAGGACCACATAGGTGGTAACCCATTAAGTATGGAAGAAGTGATAAGGGACCTGGGGACCCAAGCTGATAATCTCTCATTCGATAACCACGTGGCCAAAGTGTTTAGAAAAACATTTCATATAGCCCACCTAATCATGAAGGTATTCACATCTACATCAGGGGAGGTCATCGTGCCTCTTAACTCATCCCTCATCAGGCCCATAATTGAGTACAATACCCCTTGTGGGATGTGCCTCAGCAGCTGGAAAGACCACAAAAGTACCTCACCAGGAGGATCAAAGGGCTCAAACACATGCCATTTGCTGCCCGGTTAAAGAAACTGCAGCTCCACTCAGTGGTATACTGCCTGCCCAGAGGCAATCTGTGTCTGATGTATAAAGCCATATCCAACCTGGAATCAATGGACATGCTGCACCTCGGAAAATCAGAATCCCATCAAGCTATGTGCTCAAGAGACCTGAACCTCAGGACTGAAATAAATAGGACATGCTGGAGTGACAGATTCATAACCCATAGGCTCCCGCCACTCTTGAGTAAACCCCCACTCCAGGTTAGCCAGAGTCCCTCATTGACTCTCTTCAAGAAGAATCTTGATGAGTGGATGGGAGATTGTAGGTTTACCCTGGGTATCACTTCTATGTCACTATTAAACAGAGGCATAGTATACTAACCTTGAAAAATGTCATGGCAAACTCCACTTAGAATGTGTGTTGAAAGCCAAACACACTGGCTAGGATTATAAATGTCCTAGGGCAGATAGCCTAGTATGAACCTATGAACAGAATCACACACACCAACTAGTACAACTGTGGTCAATGTGGAGTAATGGTTGGCAATGTCCACCCAAGTTGGTGAATACACAGCAATGTCGGACAAGCCTGGTTTAAGTAGGCCATAGCTGAACAAAATGCAACATGCTCATAGTTGCCCAACTGGCCCTTAATCAGTCTGGTCTGCTCAGTATGAACATTTAAAGCAGTGATGGGACTCAAACCCATGATACTGTGCACCATAGTGAAAGTACTGAATCACTACACCATGGCAGTATTGCAGTGTTTAGCCAGTATGAGAGAATGTTGCCAAGTCTTTGCAAACTATCACATGGAAACCCTGCAGGCACAGCATAATCCCTGTTGAGTTATGACACAAAGGAATCTAGCAGTAAGAACACAACATGACTTCCAACACACACAGTATAAATGTCAATATTGGTCATGTTCACACAACCAGAAATGTAGTGGACTCCAGATCACAACATATGGAAAGGTCACACTGGGCATGCTCACACACTTGGATAAATGAGACATATGTCAGGCAACAAACCATGGAAAGCCTGAACTGAGCATGCTCACACACGTAGGCCATGTCTGAGTATAGCAGTCAGTCACACATATCTGGCAGTTGTATGTGTTAAGCCAGGAACCTCTGACGATCCAGCAATCTGCCCTGTGCACACAGTTAAATGACAACAGACACATATATTAATATACTGGAACCCTGTCATGATCAAACATGTTACGCAGATACACAAGTTGTTCATAGAAACTGGGAAAGCTACGGCAATAAAGACGTGCATACAGTAGCAGCAACAAATAATGTGCATCCCGAACATAAACATAGGTGCAGAGGTCAATACTAGGCTGTCTGCCCTAGGGAATTCATAAGCCTAGGCAGAGTGTATTTAGCGTCCACCTCCCCAGTAGAGTAGCCTACTGTGCTTCTGTAAAGTAGGTCACAGAAGGCACCCTTTAAGGCTAGTTTGCTGTGCCTCTGTCAAGCAGGGACACAGTGGAGATCCCAGGGGTGAATTTGCAATTTCCCATCCATGCGGCTGTATTTTGCTGGAAGAGGGTTGGCAAGGGGCTATGTCTAACATTAATTGGGATTCAATTCCAGAGTGAGGGGAGCCTCTGGGTAATGAATCTGTTCCTGCAGCATGTCCTATTTATTTTTGTGCTGAGGTTTAAGTCCCTGGAGTGTGTAGCTCTAAGGGTCTTGTATGTTATGAGGTGGAGCATGTCCATTACTTCTGGGTTTGAAATGGCTGCATATGTCAGGCATAGATCACCTCTGAGTAGGCGTTAAGCAACTGAGTGGAGCTGGAGATCCTTTAGTTGAGCTGCATAGGACATTGGTGTGTAGCCCATGATCCTCTTGGGGAAGTACTGTTGTGTTCACTGTAGTTGCCGCAGGTGTTGGGTAAGGTACACCTCAAAAGGGGCATTGTAGTCAAACATGGGCCTGATGAGTGACTAGTAGAGGGCCACAATGACCTCCCATGATCTACATGCAAACACCCATGTGATAAGGAGGGCTATATAAAGGTCTTTGCAATGACTCTGTCAATGTGATTAGCAAAGGAGAGGTTATGATCTATGTGGGTCTGTGGGATATTGCTCTGTTATGTAGTAGCTTCCACCTTCTGTTGTACAGGCTGGGGTCAACCGGACAGGTCTCCTGTTTTGGAGGAGTCATGGTTTTATTTGGGATAGCATGATCAATGCATACCTGCAGGTGCTCATACAATGCGTTTGTAAAGGAGTCTGCAGATTGGGCAAAGTCTGCTTTTGAGAAATTCTTTACAGTGATTTCCTTGGCTGGGGGTGGGGACGGGATATGGATGTTCAGGGAAAGTTGTTTATGGTCTGATCTTAACAATGATGGTTCTACCTCTGGTGTGGAACATAGAGTCCTCATGTTGGTGATGATCAGGTCCAATATGTATTCTCCCTTGTGGCTGTGGTGACTGGTTGTGCCATAGCACATGGATTCACAAATTGTAGTGGCTGTAGGGTGATGTTGTTGAGGGCCTGAGTAGTATCCCCAGTCAATATTTGTGTACCTGAAGTCAACCACTATAATGGTGTGTGTGAAGACCTGCATATCCTACACTGTTCCCAGGAAAGCCAAGTGTGGTTACTGGGTATGGGGGGTGGTGGTCTGAACTACACACCAAACCAAAAGGCAGTTTTGCACAATGGTAGTTGTATATGTATGGCCTGTCATGCTTAGTACAGTGGTACCAACCCAGAGGTGTGTGTATCTGTGATGTATATGGATACACCCCCTACTTGCGTTGTGTGTTACAAGTCCTGTGGTCACGAAGCATGGTATAGAACATAACCTGGCAGTGCCAGTGTGCATATGTGACCTTGAACTAGGCGTCTGTTAATGCACAGATATTGTTATCCCCCATACTGAGGGATAGTTAAAGATGTACATTCTTCTTTGGAAAGACTGATGATGTCAGCACCCTATAAATACAGCAGGAGAAGGAAAATCATCCAGTAATGCGAATAGCATGCTGCGCTAATGTGTCTCTTTTAAGTATCATAACATAGTTAGGTAGGGGTTTGAATCCTGCAAACGCTGCGTGTGTGTGTGGGGGGGGGGATGTGTATGTATGCAATTCTCTGTGAAAGGAATGGCCTTTTTGAAGACTGGGATAACACACTAAAAGATGTACATTCCTCTTTGGAAAGACTGATTATGTCAGCACCCTATAAATACAGCAGGAGAAGGGAAGTCATCCAGTAATGCGAATAGCACGCTGTGCTAATGCGTCTCTCTCAAGTATCATAACATAGGGGCTTGAGGGGGGTGTGTGTATATATGCAATTCTCTGTGAAAGGAATGGCCTTTTTGAAGACTGGGATAACACACTAAAAGATGTACATTCCTCTTTGGAAAGACTGATGATGTCAGCACCCTATAAATACAGCAGGAGAAGAGAAATCATCCAGTAATGCGAATAGCTCGCTGTGCTAATGCATCTCTCTCAAGTATCATAACATAATTAGGTAGGGGTTTGAGGGGGGTGTGTGTATGTATGCAATTCTCTGTGAAAGGAATGGCCTTTTTGGAGACTGGGATAACACACTAAAAGATGTACATTACTCTTTGGAAAGACTGATGATGTCAGCACCCTATAAATACAGCAGGAGAAGGGAAATCATCCAGTAATGTGAATAGCGCGCTGTGCTAATGTGTCTTTCGCAAGTATCATAACATAGTTAGGTAGGGGTTTGAATCCTGCAAACACTGTGTGTGTGTGTGTGTGTGTGTGTGTGTGTGTGTGTGTGTGTGTGTGTGTGTGTGTGTGTGTGTGTGTGTATGCAATTCTCCATGAAAGGAATGGCCTTTTTGAAGACTGGGATAACACACTAAAAGATGTACATTCCTCTTTGGAAAGACTGATGATGTCAGCACCCTATAAATACAGCAGGAGAAGGGAAATCATCCAGTAATGCGAATAGTGCACTGCGCTAATGCGTCTCTCTCAAGTATCATAACATAGTTAGGTAGGGGGTTTAAATCGTACAAATGCCATGGGTGCGTTTGTCACACAGTTTGTCAATGCGTTGTGTGTTTTGCTTTTATTATTGTATGACATATTATGATAATAATTTCAATGCACACATCAGGTATGTGTGTGCCACATACAGATATGTACCTGTGACCTTTAATAGTTCCTATGTGTGAAGCCTGCCCCATATGAATACAGTTGTTACCTTTGCCAGCATGTGCCGCAGCTTACCAGACCTTAGGCCATACATGTATGTTGGTGACAATGCAGGCTACTGAAGTGATCTGTGTCCTAGGCCAACTATGTGACACACTCCCATGAAAGCTTTGATAGATTAATGTGGTTGAGGGTTCATGTCTGGAGTATATGTCAGACATGTTAAAACACTGCAAAGTCTGTGAGTGATGGACACCCAGTGTAGGTGTATGGCAACTGTCGCCGATTTGCATACAGACACCTTCTTACTTAGGTGGTACACCGAGGGACTGCAGAATACCTTTGGAAATGTGAATATAACAGGAAAGACAAGATAACACTTGTCCACATGTATACACCATTACCCGTTCTACATGATGGGTGCTAACACCTACATGGTACTGTTGGAATACTATGTTAACTACATGCCGATGCCAATGCCACAGTTGCGTTACAGCAATACAGCGTGGCTTGGACAACAGGTATCTGTCCATATGATACCCTTGTGGTAGTTAGGTGTGTCATGTGTAGAATGCATTGTAGGCCACTGTATGTATTTGCAGTCATGGATGGACATATCCGTAGTGTGTTGGCATGTATGTGAGACTGCTATATGCCAAAGAGTATTGTTTCCAGGGATGTGTGGGGCTCAGTAAGAATGTCTACTGGTATAGTGTAGTACTGCAGGGATATCACTGACACCAGGTTCCTACATCTGTGTATCAGTTGAGGAGACACCATGTAATGACCACTGAATGTCAAGCTATGTAAGCTGTGTATACTACCAGAATGCAGACCATTGACATTTGGAAACCGTATCACCCACAGCATACTGTCAAACCATGTCATGTTCCATGCTAACCATGTTCACAAATGTACACCTGCAACTCAGTGCTGCAAACATCATACATGTACTGTCCACACCCCAACACATGCAGGCACAGGTACACACAACAGCCATGTGGCACATGTGCAGACATTACACTTTGGGAATTAACACTGGTGTATACAAAACTGCAATGACAAACATAGGTAATGCATCATGCATGCTCGAATATACCCACAACAATATCATTACACTGTACAATTAACAACATGATAATATTACTACAGTGCTATGTAGTCACCCTGTGCATCAGCACCATGCTACCCTGTTCCTGCATCAATGTTACAGATGGCAGGAGGTGGCACAGTTTCATCATATGCACAGGGTGTGTACTTGGTTTGCCAGAGTCTGCCATTGACACATCCAATTGACATGTATGTGTGTGTGTTAGTGAGGGACAACAGTACAACATGGGGCAATGTTGCTGCAATGTGTGTGTGTGTGTGTTAGCCCTAGGTGTTAGCATTATGTGTGTGTGCATGCATGCACACAGTTCCACCACGTGGCTGCCATATACAGGTGTTTGTGGACAGCCACAGACTGTACCTGCCAGGTCATACAGATCACTGTCTCTGGCCACGCAAACGGTACCTGTGCCTGGCAGGGGTGCTAGGGACAGTATCAGGTACTAAGCCAGACTGGGTACTGTCATCAGAAGCAGTGGGTTGTTGACTGGACACATGTCCCTGCTGGGTCTGTCCAGAGCCACGTGCACGTGGTCTTCTCAGATGGTCTAATGACAGCACAGACCCAGCATTGCTGGGGCTGGTACTGGCACTATGGGAGCGGCTGTGGGTTTGTTGTCATCCACGACGACTGCCAGTTGATAATGTTGCTGGCATACATCCACGCTGATGCCTCAACCATCCTGCACTGTCCTGGCTCCTGGACATGTAGTTATGGAAGAGATCTAATGTGCCCCCCCAACATCTATCAATGACTTCGCTGATGTTACGGGTGGCAGACGCAACATCATGCATAGTGTCATTCATAGCGGTGTGATGTGCTCTAAGCTCCCTCAGACCCTGTCTGGTGTACCGTTCCATACGTGCCTGTGCCTGCATTACAGCCCGGAACATAGCTGAGGTTGAAAGACCTCTGTGGGCACGTCTGAAAGGGGCAGTACGACCACAGATGCTCTCACGAGAACCCCTGGACATCTGCCTGTGTGGTACAATGTCAGGAATCTGGCCATGGCTGCTGTGAGGGGATGCATGTGCCAGTGATACCACACTACCCTGGTCAATGCTCACTGTATGCTGTCCATCAGCTAAGGACATTGGTGACAATGGATGTATCGGCAGGATGACTGTGTGCATTGATGGGGTTGACTGCTGTGTAGTGTCAATTGGCTGACCAACGATAGACCCTGTCATACCTCCCTGTGCCATTACACATGTATCATCATAATCACTATCCCCAGCAGTGGCTTCAGGTTCCCTGCTGCACTCCACCAGAGCAACATCAGAACCTGAGAGAGGAAGATAGGAAACACAGTTTACAAATGTGTACACGATATTAGCACACAGGTGCACATGCACACACGCACACATGCACACACGCACACAGGTGCACATGCACACACGCACACATGCACACATGCGCACATGCACACAGGTGCACATTCACACATGCACACAGGTGCACATGCACACAGGTGCACTTGCACACAGGCGCACAGGCGCACAAGCACACAGGCACACAGGCACACAAGCACACATGCACACTCCTCAGTACAGCAGATACAAACACAGACACTCCTGCAATCCAACACATACACAATACTGTTTTAGGGTGGGTGACAGTATCACAAGGAAAAACATCACTGCACACGTGTCAGCATGCATATTATGTGTTGCACAGGAACATGCAGTGCAAGTGTAGACAGCCCTTGTTAATAACAGAATACGTGTACTTGATGCTTGTGTGTATTTGTTCAGTGATTGTCTCCACCCTGGGATACAATGTGTACAAGGACATAACAATGTTGTGCAAGTGTTACAAGCTGTGGGTGCATATATTTGTATGCACACACACACACAAAAAACACATGACGGTGCTACACAATGACTGCTATGTGTACTTTTGTGGTTGGCGGAACTGGATGTGGTGTAGTAACGTGAGCCATGATCAACATGCTTCTTGTGGTCAGTCAACAATAATAATGTGTGCCAGACAGGCAGCTAGCATGCTGTACCTGATGTGCAGTAACATGACTACATCCACAATTACACAGCCACTTGTTACATGGGTTTGTAAGGTGGCCAATAGTGAGCATTGCCTAACATGAATGTATTATTTGTTCAAGACTGTTGCACAAAGACATGATAGGCCTCTACCTCTCAGGTATATTATGTGTGCTGCGTAGATGATACGTGGGATACTGAAGGGTGGTCATACAGCAGGTGTCATAATTGGACATGTGTAGCAGACTAAGGTGTAGTGTGTATGCCAAACATGTGTGTGCTGTGTACATGTGTATCAGGTATGCCTATACAATGTCCAGTACTGTGTTGCCACACGTGTGTCATGCTCTGTGTATTGCATGTGAGTGAGGCAGCTATTGAGAATAATGGGATATCCATAGTCTCACAGCAAACATGCACAGCATGCATTATGTGTAGGTGTGTTACATGTGCACAGACTACACCTCCATATGACATACACATGTCATTAGCAATAGTATTGTTATGACACACTCACCAGCATGGATTGGCTGCCTTGCTGTCACTCCAGAGGGACCTGCAAAAATATGAGAGTGATTGCCAGTGGCCACAACTGTGCCATTGATACTGTGAGTATGATAAAGTACAGTAGTACAATAGGTGGCTTTCACAGGTGTACAGATTATGCTCAGAACATCAATCTTGCAGAAGAATAGGCAGGTTAACAGCTACACAAACAGTACACATCTCACACACGTATAAACTACCAGTACAGAGAACAGTCACCTACAGATATGGCATGTTACCTGCATGCTCCATTTCAACATGCTGGGTGGCTCTGGCCTCCATGATGACACATGTTTGTGGATGTTGCTGTTGTTGGCCTGGAGCCACAACACTTAGGAGGTGCTCCTCCACATTGGTGAGGGGGGGGTGGATAGGTACCCCACCGCCTGTGGCAAGCTGTTGTCTGTGGATATCAGATGCACGCTGCCGGACATGTCTAATTAAATCACTGCAGTGATGGCGTACCTGCTCATATGTCCGGTTATGCATGCCTATGTCATTTACCCGATGGACAAGATCTTGCCACAGTGCAGCCCTCTCACGCTGGTTCTGGCTGGTCCTGGAAAACAGCACACAGTAATTCTGCACCAGGCTCTGGTGGATCTCCTGATCCTCTGCTGCTGTATAAGGTGGGTTTCGCTGATGCACCATCACCCTGGAAGGAAAAGAAAAATATGTGAGCAAGTCATGTGGCACACTTAATATTCTAATGTACTGATATCACTTAACTGCGATATATAGCATCTGTCTATCAGGGGATACACATGTTCGATACCACATATCAGTGCTCAGTCCACAACTGTCTGACAGTGCCTGCCACACTCCATACAACAAACTAGTATACACAAGCACTCGGCACACTGTGTGGGTTACAATGCACAACCTCACACTGGGGGTATGTATCAAGCTAATGGATGAAGAATATTGTCATCCCGTGCGATGAATGCAATGCACATTTACAGTTTCAACAGTAATCCACCCTAGTCTTTGATGCTATACCCCTACCTGACATATGTGCACAGTTGTTACTATAGCCAACATACTGCTGTCACAGAGTATACATGCTGCCAGGTACACACACATACCCTGTGACACACATGTGATTGCGGCCATGGTACAGGCATCATTATACACACATTATACATATATACAACAGACAAATGTATGACAACACAGATGAGCATTAACTGTGTACCTTTATAGTACTGTGTGCCCCTACTTACAGATACCTATGCATGAGGTATGTAATCTGTGCAGACTACAGGAAACACACCAGACAGTGTTACCAGGGAATGTGAACATACACCATACTGTAGTGTTTAGGCCTACAACATCAGGTAGTGCAACAGTTCATATGTGAGCTGGATTCAACAGCAGTACCGCTTACTGAGCATACATGTATTGCTTCTGCCTATGATGGGACACTGCAGTCATACACAGGGAAGTACAGCACAACATATGCCAATCTACTATGTTTGCATCCCGATAACTGACACATCTTTCTCTGGCCTCACACCAAGGACACCAACTACCATGACAGACACAAACTCACACTAAGCTATCACACCTTTACAGACCTTGCACACAATCAGTGTCACACTCATTCAACGTCACATAGCTGGTATTGCACTGAGTACATGTGTGTGTGCATTGTGTCATAGGTAGGTACTATGCTACTGGCCCTGGGCCTAGGGCAGCCTAGCCATATGATACCCTGCCCTTTGGGACACATGCAATGTGATTTTACTTGCTCCTGTGAAACAGTTACACAGCGGTGACTCACAGGGCATATTACCTATCTCCATAACATTCATCAGGGGTATGTATGACATCTACTAATAAGGAGCCTCATTTGTTAATGCTGGGTGGTTTACTCCAGGGTATGGCATATTTGTGTATAGAAACCTGTACCTCCAGCATGTGCTGTTTAGTGCGGTGACAAAGATTAGGGCCCTAGTTCATGTAGGCTGGACAGATTGTGAGGTGTTGCCATGGTGGTTGGCCAACTGGTATGGGTGTGACATAACTGTGTATGTCCAGCAGTGGTAACCTCTGTGTAGGAAGTGTGCAAGGCACTCTAGTTGTGGTTTTGAGAGTCAGTCTGCATAGGGAATGTGTTTGAGGGCATTATCAGTGTTTGTTAGGTATGTCTGTGGCCTTTCCACTTGCTGTAGTTCTCATGGGAGGTACATACTGCATAGGACATTGTGAGGTGTACACTGACTTACATTTCCCTAGCTGATGCACCTTTTGTGATGACACGTACCATGTACAGGGATTACAAGACTAGTGTGCCACTGTAGATATCAAAGGGGAGGCTATTGTACACCTGTGTCCCATGTTCCCTTCTGACACCTCCAGTGGTAGGCGGGCAACCACCTATGTGGTAGTTAGTGGGTAACATGTTTTGGAATGGGGTATGGTACTGCAGTATCAACAATGGTGTTCAGTCCATGCCTTGGTCACTAGGCACCTGTTGCAGTACATCTGCCCCCATGTCCCTCTCTCTCACTCTCTCTTATATATATATAGATATATATATATATATCTACACACACTTCTAAACATCCATTGCTGTACATATACATGCACATGTAGGCACATAGACTGCCCACCTTTCATGGTGGGAATATCACTTCTGAAACAGTTGTGAGACATACCATTCTGGAATGATATTGCACAGTGTTGTGCATGATGCATTATGCTGTCCTCAGGCCGTATAGCTGTAGCGGGCCTCACTGGCTCAGTCCCACAGAAGTTCACCACCACATGACGTATACCTGCACTGCATGCTGTTTTCAATGCCACACACTACAACCTACATTGATATGTGCACATAGCAACCTTCAACTACATATGTATGCCCAGCCTTCACTAACAGTTGCAGTATGTCCCTTGCCCTATGCACATCTGCATATACATATAGATACAGACTGTTAACACATATGGAGGGTTCACAGTATGTAGATTATTAGATTATGTAGTTTACATTACCTTTGTCTCTGGCAGCTTTTCTCTGCTGGCTTGCTGGCTTGCTTGCTGGCTTGCTTGCTGCCTTGCTTGCTGGCTGGCTTGCTTTTTATTTTTTTTTTGGTCTCTGTCTCTGTCTCTATCTCTCTCTCTCTCTTTCTCTCTCTCTCCCTCCAGTTGCTGCAATGATATTATTGCATGTGTGGACTGGCAGTACAGGCTGCTTTTGTAGGTATATGCACGTGTGCATGCGATGGCCTCTGCACCAACTGGTGGCCTGCATTTAGTAATTGCATGCAGCCTGCTGTGTGGTAATTACAGTTCTCACTGTGATTTCAGGACACTGCTATAAAATGATAGTTTAGGTAGGCATAGGCCTTTCAGTTTTGCAAGGTGGGGACCATGCTGGTTTGCTGTGGACACTGTTGTGTGAATCAGAAGGTTGGTATATCTCTCATATCTAACGCTGTGTTGTAGCCACTGAAATGCATGTTGTACTGAAACCTGACTGTTGCTTCTTCCAGTTCACTCTTCTCAGTGTGTATGTTAACTCACACCTGCTAATGCTAACACTGTTTACATGGGAGTATGTACTTACCTGTGGGATTTGAGGATTAACTGGCATACAACAGTAGTTCTTGCAATGTGTTGCTATGGCTTTTGTATTTTCCCTTTACATTCACTCCTTGAATGCCTGATATTTGTCTTTACTGGAATGTGTTGCTATGGCTTTCCTATTTTCCATTTACATTCACTCCTTGTAATGCATGATATATTTCTTTCAGCACTAAATTCTTATATGTTTGCTGTGGCATGGTGGCACTTCATGCAGTCTGGTGAGCCCAAGGTCTGGGGTTTGACAATTACAGGGGTATTTTATTTTGCTGCTGAGCAGTACTAGGGCCTTGTCATACAGAGTGAATAAGGCACTTTTAAACAGTTGTAAGCAGGAAGCAGGAAGTCAGTGGGGACAGCAGTTAGGGATGTGCAGGCTGGGTGTAGGGAAGGTCCATAGCTGCACATTTCTTTAACTGCAATAGCTGTACATATGTTTGACATTTGCTGTGACATTTGAAACCTTCCACCCCTGAGAGAGTGGTGAGGACAACTAAGTATATTGTACTAACAATTATGAATATCAGGCACATGCAGTGCTTGTGAACTGCTATACTGTCATTAGTATGTTAGATGGCTACATCCTTTGATATTTCTGTGTTGTACTCCTACATAAAGGCATGCTTGTGGAAGTAATTCTACAGCTATTCGTAGAGTATGTAACAGCAGACAGGCTGATATGCCTGTGTGTTTCTGACACTTGCAGGCCTCAGATACTCTCAGGTATATATTTGACCAGCCTCAGGGAAAGGTACATATCAGTGGGATACACCCGTGATATATTTCAGATATTCTGCAGTTATGACTGTGGGGTATTTTGAGCATATGTATTACTACACCATTTCTGACATGCAAGTAGTGTCTACTTTAACTTATTGACAGTTACCATTATGTGGGATTCCCCACCTTTCTGCCTACTGTTAGTACACTTCACAGGGAGTCAGTGGGGCACAGGTAACAGTTGTTTGCAAATCAGGGAATCCCTGTAAATCAGTCACAGTTGAGAGGTCTGGCCTCTTACCTATTCAAATATGGCGGTGTTTATCCTGCTCTGATACTGTGTGGGGTTTGTAAGGTGCTACTGTAACATTATTACCTACTAGCATGGCTGTTTCTCTTCTCACACTAATGTAATGCAATTCCACAAGAATTGCCAGTAAAGAAACACAGAACAAGCTTTGTGTAATGGCCTTCCTATTTTCCCTTTACATTCACTCCTTGTATTTCATGATATATTTCTTTCAGCACCAAGTTCTTGTATATCTGCTGTGGCTCAGTAGTAATTCATGCAGACTAGTGTTTCCAAGGTCCGGGGTTCGAGACTGATAGGGGTATTTTATTTTGCTGATGAACAGACTACAGGCCTTGTCATACAGAGTGACTAAGGCACTTTTAAGCAGTTGTAAGCGGGTTTGCGTGAGTTTGTGTGACACTTAGCTATGCTTATCTATGCTTAGCTACGCGCACACAAGCGCACACCTGCTGACTACTGCTTAAAAGTGCTTACTCCCGCTAACACCCGCACTAATTTCTTTTAAAGAAAAGAAAATGGGGAAATAGGAAAGTGGTGAAAAAGGGTCACAAAGAGGGAAAGACAGTAGGGAAACCAGCTCAGGATGTGGAGGATGGGTGTAGGGAAGGTCCATAGCTGCCCATTTCTTTATCAGCAACAGCTGTGCATATGTTTGAAATTTGGTGTGGAATTTGAAACCTTCCGACCCTGAGAGAGGGGTGAGGACAACAAAATATGTTGTACTGCCAATTAGAATTATCAGTTTACATGTCCAGCGGACATGTGTGCAAATTGGGCAGCTATGTATGGGGTGTAATTTTTTCGTGGGAACAGAGTGCCCTTTTTTATTTTTTTTTCAGGTGAGAGTGGAATGTGAGGTACAGGAAGTAGGTATATTTGGGGAGGTAGGTTGGGGAGGTTAACAGACAAGACAAACAAGACGCATACAGGTGCGGAGTATGACACATGTGGGGGGTAAACACAATTGACGGGGACAGATGTTTGGATATCACAAGCCCATGAGCCCACAGATGGCAACAGTGGAACTGAGATCCCCACCCATGGGCAGTTACCACTGTGCTGGGGGCTGGATAGGATGGGCAGGCACACCCGTGAGTTGCGCCACTCTTGCCTTGAACTGGCGTAGGGTATCAGTCACAGAACGCCTGATCTCACTACGCACCACAGACCTGACCCTATGGAGTGGGAGTGGAGCCTCTCCTTCGGCCATGCTTGCAGAGGGGGGACGAGCCCCATCCCCTGCAGCGCTTCCACCCGAAGGTGGCACAGGGCCACCGGAGGAGGAGGTCCCGGCCTGGGCACTGTTGCCAGGTGCACTCACCAGCTGAGGTGGGAGAGGTGGGTCCGCTGGAACCCGCCTTTCCTGTTGTCCTATGTTTAGCAGTATGTTATGGCATTTTGGGTTAGTAACAAACAACACCATTCAAAATTAATTGAAACAGCATGCATCAGTATTCCCATTAACCAAATACCCATGAATTCCGAACATTGAGCAGCAAGCATAACACATGCATATTTAGAACAACAGTGCACATTCCAACAGCATGCAGGGTTGATTGGTGGCAACAGGCCGTCAGGTTTGGATATGTGAACAGGGCACATGCATCAACGTACATGCAGATATGTATGAACCAACAGGACAAATGTCCATGGGAATTAATTGTGAATACACATACCCAGTTTGGTGTGGAATGGCATAATTTGGGAAATAGGGTAGGGTGGAGAAATATTACATTAACAACTTGCACTACCTATACATATACTGCACATTCCTAGTACATTCAGATATATATCCCCTACATGTATTAGTACAGTTTCCTGTATGTAACCTTAGGAATGTTGGTGAAGGGGATGTTACTGCTACATTAATATACATTCCATTTTTATTCATATATGTTCATATCTGGCTGTGTTCAGGTACAGCATCCTGCTACATTTGATTTATATGGGTCTAGACAACTGTGGATGTTCAGCATTTCATACAACCCTACTATCTCCATAATGCAAGGGTACAGCAACATATCCAACTTGTGGGACGGACACAGTCCAGGTTCTGTACTTTATTTAAGACGTTACACTCTTTGGTTGTGGCTGTCTCAGTCATTTCATTATGTAGTGACTGCAGTATACCTTTATTCCAGACTTATCACAGCTTTCTTGGTAGCTTCAAACTGTCTTTCTCATACTCTCTCACTTATTTTATATTTACATTTCAGAATGGTACTTAATTCTAGGCTTTATTAACATTTATTACTGGGTTACAACAATCCTTTCCAGCTGACTCACTTATTTCATATGGCAGAATTTACAAGGATGTGTTCGACACTTGTCTATCCTTTGTTGATTGATTACCTTTCATTTTCAGGTTGAAGCAGTTATCTTATATTACAATACAGGTGAAAACTCTATTTGAGACTTGTTTAATCTTTATTACTGGATTGCAATACACTCTTTTCCAGGCTGCATCACTTATCTAATCTTACAATACTAGCAGAATCTTTATTCTAGGCTTATTTCACCTTTATTATTGGGTTACAACACTGAACACTTTTACAATCTGTCTCGCTTATATTCTATAACAATACCAGCTAAATAATTACTAACCTGCCTGATGGCGCAACCTCAGCAGCCTATCAGCATAGGCTCACCGATTCATGGAAGGAACACCTGCAGCTGTAATATAAATGAAGGAATATTGGAACATACCTCTCCATACTATAGGCTAGGATAGCATTTCTTACATAGGTAATTCCAAAAAACAAATGCTTGGTGCTGATACCCCAACCAGAGAACAACGATTGAGAAGCCACAAAAACAAAAGAACTCTGGAACGGTGCTGTTATGTATCCAAAAATTTAATAAAAAACTGTTATAAAAAACATACAAACTTCTGAGAGGTAAGTGCTTTTGGGTGTTAACCCTTCTTCAGACAAAGATAAAATGGTACAGAACACAATTTAAATAAGAACACAACCAATGAACAATTAATGAAACCAATTCAGTAATTAATTTTCATTAAATAATAATTTTTCATTAAAGTTTCATTAATTGTTCATTGGTTGTGTTCTTATTTAAATTGTCTTCTGTACCATTTTATCTTTGTCTGAAGAAGGGTTAACACCCGAAAGCGCTTACCTCTCAAAAGTTTGTATGTTTTTTATGACAGTTTTTTATTAAATTTTTGGATACATAACAGCACCGTTCCAGAGTTCTTTTGTTTTTGTGGCTTACATAGGTAATTACATGGATACTTACTCAGTAGTGGGGCATTGGGCATTTGGTGGGCCTCCTGGATCCAACGGTTCAGTTGGTCCTCCTTACATTGCTTCAGGTCCGCATGGTGTTGACGGACCTGTT
The DNA here is from genome assembly GCF_019279795.1 of Protopterus annectens. Lineage (NCBI taxonomy): Eukaryota > Metazoa > Chordata > Ceratodontiformes > Protopteridae > Protopterus > Protopterus annectens. The sequence goes on along the minus strand of NC_056750.1, from coordinate 531,242,320 downwards.
CACCAGTCCTCGGAATGCCTGTGGCAATGGTGAGATCATGTGCCAACCGGTTCCACGCCTCTGCCTTATACGCTCTCCATTGAACCTGGCCCTGCATGAGTTGTGCTTCATGATCATGGACTGGGAGCCAAACCATATATTTTGACTCCTCAACACCCCACCTTTGTGCTCTAAAGTGATTTCCCTCTCCTGCACCTGCCATCCTGACTGCAAATGGGTACCACAATCAGTTATGGTGTGTATTCCTGCCTATGTGGCTTATATATGCCAGTTTTCCTGCACTTATCTGTGATTGGCCATTTTGGATATTTATCATCTTAAAGCAAACCTGCTTTGTCATGGTTCTATTTTCATTCATTCCTATATATATGCTAATACTGTATTTCTCAGTACAACTGTCATGGCTTAGTGGTTCAGTACTTTGACTATGGTGCACAGTATCACGGGTTTGACCCTTGGCATTGCTTTTTTTATTTTACTACTGTCTAGACAGGCTAGGAGGTGTGTCTGTGTAAAGGCGGCTTTGATACAGCTTGCCCAGTGTTGCCCGCCGGTAAGCTGGTTGGAGCGCTGCGCAGCTCCACGCAAACAGATTACACTGGGTAACGTGTTATTTAGCTATGAGCACTCATATTATGCTGGGTGAAGTGCTGCTGAGCTACGGGCACTCATATTAAGTTTGTTAAAGTGCTGCTCACCTCCGGGCACTCATGTTAAGCTTTTTAAATGCTGCTCACCTCCGGGCACTCATATGCAGCTTGTTAAAGTGCTGTTCACCTACGGGCACTCATATTCAGCTTGCTAAAGTGTTGCTCAGCTATGGGCAATTATAATCCTTTTTTTATAAATTATTCTGTTGGATTTCTTCACAAATACATGGCCCATTTCATTACATTTTATTTAAATCATAGTTTTATATATATATATATATATATATATATATATATATATATATATATATATATATGTCAGGGGATTGTTTCATACTTATTTAAATAAAAATGGTGAATGATGTTGTGGGGGCTCGAACCGTGACTACCCCCTCTTTGGCCAACGTCTCTACCGCTATGCTATTGCTACTTGGCTTAATTTGCATATGTAGATCTTATATGCTTTTCAATGTCTGCTAACTGTGGCTGAGCAAAGGACATACCCGTGCAAACAAGCGCAAATGCGGGCAAACATTTTTGAAATTATAAAAAAAAAATAAAACTGCTATTTTTACGTTTTACACATTTTCAGTAGGGTTTAGTCTGTGGGGATGTGTGGTGTTGTGTTCCTTGACATTTCTAAGGACTCTCTCATGGGTGTTTACTTTCAGGCCTCTGACTCTTCTGGGGGCATCTCCCTTTGCAGTACTCGGCATTCGGACATGCCCCCTACTTTCCTACACAGACCGTGTTAGCCTAGGGTATGATTCGGCATACCCTCATGAATATACATGGCATGCTGACGTCATACCGTTCAACTGCAGCCTCCGAGTAAGACATATTAAGTCTTACACGGAGGTTTCATGAATCCAGCCCGTAGTCTTCTAGTAGTTTAACTTTCCGAATTTTAAATTGTCAAACTCATATGTTAAAGTTTGTATTATTATCTTTTAAGAATATACAGAAGTTAATGGTGATCTTTCTTCCTTCCGAAGTAAATAATTCACTTAATGCTTGTGTGTCATCTATTTCTTAAGTGGCTAAACATATTTTAGTGTGCTTATGATGCTGTTGATTCTTCTTCTAAAGATGCTGTTTCTGGATCTGTTTTGAGGAAATTTGCTTGCATTCATTCTCAATATCTTTCTGATGATAAGTCCAAGATTTTAAATTCTGCAACAAATAAAAAGATTCTGTTTGGCCCTTCTGCAGCTGAGGTGCTTCAGAAATGTTATGGAAGGGGAAAACTGATTCAATGAGTGTCTTGTATTTTTCAGTCCTCCCATTTAATTTTTTAATAATAATTTTATTAATCACAAACAAATCAAAACCACAGCAAAAGATTCACATCACCATGACATTACAATTCTTTCATGACTAGTTTGTTTAACAAACCAAACTCCACAGCACTGCACATTCTTTCTCCTCTCAAGCACTTACTCTTTGGCCAGCTCCCCCATCAACATTAAGGAAATCAGTACTTATTACAATCTCAGAATACAACTCAATAAGTACTTCTTTATCCAAGCCAAATGCTTCTGTTTCATTACAGGCCATACCACCCAACCTATCTCCTTTCTAGGTCTCTTTTTTCTCAAGATTCACTGAAGATTGACCCACTTTAGAAACTAATGTATATATTTTACATTACACTATGCTTGATTGTACATTGTACTGTTTTTGTTCACTAGAATGAACATACACAGTTTTCTATATATATAATTAGTCTGTAGTACTCTGCTACTGCTTACATTTATGTACTTTTGTTTGTGAAATGTTTTGTATTTAACACAGGCTGAGCCTGGACATGGTTAGTATTGATCAGTGCACAACCCCGATAAACAAATATAAATAAATAAATTAATTAAGAAACATGCTGACTAATATGTTTTGGTCTTATCACAACAAGAGGTTCTCCTGTTCGATTCTCGGCTGGGCTTGGGAGTGCCTTCTGTGTGGAGTCTGCATGTCCTCCCCGTGGTTGGGTAGCATTCGAAAGACATGCGTGCGTAAATGGGCATGCCTTCATTGAAGGTTGAGCGTTGAGCTGACACCTCGGCGTTTCATAAAAATCCTTCCCTTACCGGGAAAAGCTGAAAGACAAACAACAACAACATACAGATCTTAACATATATTGTTCATGCACAAACCCTTCTGGTCCATAACCCCATTGACTAATCAGTTCTGATTAATACATCTTCGGCCTCTGTTCACACAAGTTTTTTCATCCCTCATAGACATTGTGTTTCTTGTTCTTTCCCCAGTATGTCTTAACATCTGTATTAATTTGCCTTTGCCTTTATCTTGCCTCTGGCATGTTTTTTTTTGTCCTAAAGCTGCAATTTCTGCTTAAGCATACTGCTTGGGACAATGACTTTTGTGGATGCTTCTTGTTCTTTTTTACTTCCTTCATTAAGTGCAATAATTCTTCCAATGTGGGATCCCTGTTACTTTCCAGTTTTTGTTTATTACCTTTTAGCAAGTAACAGGACTAACATCAATTAAGAATTTCCATATTTTTTTGACTTTGATACATTTGCCCAGGGTAGGAGAAAATTGTCCTCCTTCATATTCCATTTTTTGCTAATATCCCTATGATTAGGTCATTAACAAAGTTACGTAAATTTTCTAATTTTCTATATGACCAAAATATATGCTTCCATAATTCCCTTGCATCTTAAACTTTCTGGGAGTAGCTTGTTAAATGTTTTGAGTCATTGAGGGGTGTAAAAGTATTTATGCAGACAGTTCCAGGTGAAAATCCTAAATTATGTGATTTTATTGTCTTATAAGGATTTAAACAAATACTTTCCCAGTTTTCTTCCCTTATTTCCACACACTATTTCTCCTGCTGATCCTTGAAGTTCATGCTTTTTTCCACTAAGATTAAATATCAGTGCTTTATAAATTCTGCTGACTAATTGTTAATGTCTATAAGCAGCTGTATTAATCCCCCCAGTCATCTTCATATTGAATGTTCCAAGAATCTTGCACATTCCTCTGTATTCCAGTAGTTCTGTTAGTTGATTCTGGCTCCTCTGTCTTAATTCTTCCCAGTCCAATTCCCCATTTCTCTGTCTTACCTCTTCCCAAAAGTAAAGGTTTTCTTTTAGTAAAAGCCAATACCCTTCCACTGCTTCTGTATTTATCAGTCTCCTTTGTTTAACTAAACCTATTCTCCACAAAAAACGAACCAAACTGGAAAACTGGAAAACACAAAGCTGCAAGCACAGTGAAAAGACGGGCACACTCCAAACCTCTTAGCACTTTCGTTCAATTTAATAAAGTTGAACTTTATCAGAAACAGACCCATTAATCAAATCTCATTTAAATACTAAATACAAAAAAAATCACATGATGTAAATCATCCATTGTAAAAACATTTGACACATAAATCATAAACACTGCATAAACATGCTACTACTAAACATAAAAAAATGCATAAACGTACTACTACTAAACATTGTGAAAAATCAGTGTTTAAAAAATCCCAATCTCTGTGCTTGTAAAAAGCATTTGATGTTATTCATTTCATTTCGACCAAGAGCCTGGTCTGCCATCAACAAAATCTGCTACAAGGTTTAACGGCATTCAAGCAAAATTTTAAAATTCCCACTGAATAAATCGGAATTGACTTTTTCTAAAACAAAAAATGAAAACTTCTTGAAATTATAACACACTATAGAATGCCTAACAAATGCATTAGACAAACCTTTCTTGCGAATAGCTAACACATGTTCGTAAATTCGCTTTCTTAATGCTCCAATAGTTTTGCCTGTATAACAATGGTCACATGAATAACAAAAAGCTGAATAAACCACATTTGTGGTATTATATGTATAATGTTCCCTAGCTGAAATTACCTTCTTTATACGTTTAAACTCAACTGGGGAAGTGCTCATAATGAACCTACACTGTCTGCACTGCTTACAAGGGTATGTGCTACGTCTAACAGAAGCTTCTTTTATATTTTTGGGACCCCTTTCCAACATAGACTTGATGTTCATAGCATTTTTATAAGTGAAAATAGGCCTATCACCTATTATTTTGGAAAGGTCGGGGTTACCCAAAACTACCTTCCAATTGTCCACAAGGATGTGCCTAATCAATCCTATTTCATTGGTGATAGGCATAGGGAAGGCCAAATTGTAACCTCTACTGGTATTAGTAGTACCACTACATTGATTGTTGCAGCTTAATTCAACAAAACTCGTGTGCCTTAAAATCGGACATTTTGTCCTCTCTTTAGGCCAATTGTGTCGGCGAGTTTTTCCAAGACTGAACCAGTTTCAGTCTGGTTGGACAAAATATTGAAACCCATTGTTCAGAACTCTAGATTTTATCTCCAGGGTTCATGGCATTTGCTAGAACTGTTAAGTGATTTACCAGTTTTTGACACACCTTTCAAGTTTGCATCATTGGATGTTGTTTCTTTATACACCTGTATAGATCAAGATATTGGTGTAGAGTTTTTGAGACACTATTTGAATCAATACACTAGTGTAGACAATGATACAATCAACGCTATTTTGATGGAATTAGTCTTGGAAAATATTTTTTTTAGATTTGAAAGTGATTTTTTTTCAACAGGCTTCTGGCATTGCAATGGGGACTCGGGTAGCTCCATCTTTTGCAAATTTAGTGATAGCCATGTGGGAGACCAGATATCTCATCACACATCCCTTAGCTAAGAATATTTTATTTTACAGATATTACATTGACGACTTGATATTTTTGTGGAAGGGAGATCATGAAACTTTTGTATCATTTGTCCAGGATTTAAACAGTAGTACTGACTTTTTGAAATTTACTGTTGGCCATTTTGGTGACAGTATTGATTTTCTTGATTTACATTTGTCCTTTGATCTTGGAAATTTATGTTTCGAAAGCAGCATTTTTAGAAAGTCCACTTTCGTTAACCAATATTTGCACTATGATAGCTTACACCCCAGTCACATGAAAAGAGGGGCAATTTATTTGTTTAAGTCATCTGACCAGTAGCACTGAGCCCTTTCTGGAGGAAGTGCATATGCTTTCTGGATTTTTCAAGCATATGGGATATGGATCCCATTGGCTGCACCAGATTATTAGTGAGGTCCATGTTTTAAGGGAACACACAGCTAGTCCGATTTTAAGGCACATGGGTTTTGTTGAATTAACCTGTAACAATCAATGCAGTGGTACTACTAATGCAGTAGAGGTTACAATTTGGCCTTCCCTATTCCTATCACCAAAGAAATGAAGTTGATTAGGCACATCCTTGTGGACAATTGGAAGGTGGTTTTGGGTAACCCCGATCTTTCCAAAATAATAGGTGATAGGCCTATTTTCACTTATAAAAAGGCAGTGAATATCAAGTCTATGTTGAAAAGGCGTCCCAAAAATATGAAAGAAGTTTCTGTTAGATGTGGCATGTACCCCTGTAGGCTGTGCGGACAGTGTAGATTCATTATGAGCACTTCCACAGTTGAGTTTAAACATATAAAGGTCGTTTCAGCTAGGGAACATTATACTTGTAATACCACAAATGTGGTTTATTCAGCTTTTTGTAACTCCTGTGACCATTTTTATATAGGCAAAACCATTTGAGCATTAAGAAAGTGAATATATGAACATGTGTAAGCTATTCACAAGAAAGATTTGTCTAATGCACTCACTAGGCATTCTATAGTGTGTTCTAACTCATCAAATGCTTTTTACAAGCACAGAGATTGTGATTTTTTTTTTTTAAACATTGATTTTTTTTTAAATGTTTAGTAGTAGTACATTTATGTGTTTTTTATGTTTAGTAGTAGCATGTTTATGCATTGTTTATGATTTATGTATCAAATGTTTTTACATTGGATGATTTACATCATGTGATTTTTTTGTATTTAGTATTTAAATGAGATTTGATTAATGGGTGTGTTTCTGATGAAACAAAAAAGAAATGGCTGCGGGTAAAACCAAGGTGCAAAAAAATAAGTAAAAATATATAAACACAATGCACCAAGGTAACACACAATAACGTTTAATGAAAACAAAAACTAAAAGACAGAGGTGAGCGCTTTCACAACAATAGTTGCTTCATCAGACAATGATCAAGTGAATAGCACTGCTTAAATAGGTAACAAACCAATTATCTCATGAATTAATGATGTCATACACCAAAAGTTATTTAAAGAGACAGTTACAACATGAGCACAGTAATGGTATGAATAAGATATAAAATGCTGAATAAATACTGCATAAAATACATTTGAATATGCATAAAATGTAATATAATAAAAGTAACAATAAAAATAAAAATGAACAATAAAAACTGTCAATGTTTAAGGCGTCTAGCTTTCAAGAATGGAATCAAAGAGGTGGTACCTTTGAGGCCTGGGTATCTTTCTGCATTAAGTTTCAGTATCCATTTCTGTTCATGGCTCTCTGTAACATTTTCTATATCTCCACCTCTCAGATTTCTATATATGTGTTGCAAGTGTTTCTGATGAAGTTCAACCTTATTAAATTGAACAAAAGCACTAAGAGGTTTGTAGTGTTTCCATCTTTTCACTGTGCTTGCAGCTTTGTGTTTTACATAACTAAACCTGTTGTCCAAACTTCAAATGTTCCAGTGATTGTGTTTCTTATTTGTAAATGTTTTCTGTACCAGCTTATACATCTCAGTTATCTGGAGTTCATTTCTTCCTCAAGTTATATCCTGGGACCAAAAAGAGAAAAGAATGGCAGGACACTGCTGGATTAACTCCTCCTTTATTAAAACAACCAAAACAGCCAAGGATAAGCGCTTTCAGGTGTGGTACCCTTCATCAGATAAAAAGGAACAAACATTACCATTATTTTAAATTAAAAGCCAACCAATCAGCAATCAATAAACTACCCGCCTTTTTTGTAGGGCGGGTTTCAAAGGAACCATGTCATTTAACCCTGGGCTCCTATGAGCCCTCAGCTCCAAGATCCATTTAGATTCAAGGGATTCTGTCAACAACCTTATATCCCTCCCTATTATTTAACCTTCGTTAACCACAGCCCTGAAGCTGAAAGTGTGTGTGGAGTGCTGTTCAATGTGCCTATAAAGAGCATTATGCACATTTTTATTTCTAATATTGGAAAGATGCTGTAGAATTCTGATTTTAAACATATTATCGGTCTTCCCAACATAATATGCTGTGCAATGTTCACATGTAGCCAAATAAACTATGTGACTAGTCCTGCAAGTAGCCCTTGCCTTAAGGTGGTACAATTTTCCAGTAACAGGATGTTTAAAAGTTGCATTCTTATTAATGGATGGACAGGCTTTACATAATCCACAGGGAACACTGCCTGGGCTATCCTTTAATGTGATTTTTTTTTTAAACATTGATTTTTTTTTAAATGTTTAGTAGTAGTACATTTATGTGTTTTTTATGTTTAGTAGTAGCATGTTTATGCATTGTTTATGATTTATGTATCAAATGTTTTTACATTGGATGATTTACATCATGTGATTTTTTTGTATTTAGTATTTAAATGAGATTTGATTAATGGGTGTGTTTCTGATGAAACAAAAAAGAAACGGCTGCGGGTAAAACCAAGGTGCAAAAAAATAAGTAAAAATATATAAACACAATGCACCAAGGTAACACACAATAACGTTTAATGAAAACAAAAACTAAAAGACAGAGGTGAGCGCTTTCGCAACAATAGTTGCTTCATCAGACAATGATCAAGTGAATAGCACTGCTTAAATAGGTAACAAACCAATTATCTCATGAATTAATGATGTCATACACCAAAAGTTATTTAAAGAGACAGTTACAACATGAGCATAGTAATGGTATGAATAAGATATAAAATGCTGAATAAATACTGCATAAAATACATTTGCATATGCATAAAATGTAATATAATAAAAGTAACAATAAAAATAAAAATTAACAATAAAAACTGTCAATGTTTAAGGCGTCTAGCTTTCAAGAATGGAATCAAAGAGGTGGTACCATTGAGGCCTGGGTATCTTTCTGCATTAAGTTTCAGTATCCATTTCTGTTCATGGCTCTCTGTAACATTTTCTATATCTCCACCTCTCAGATTTCTATATATGTGTTGCAAGTGTTTCTGATGAAGTTCAACCTTATTAAAGTGAACAAAAGCACTAAGAGGTTTGTAGTATTTCCATCTTTTCACTGTGCTTGCAGCTTTGTGTTTTACATAACTAAACCTGTTGTCCAAACTTCAAATGTTCCAGTGATTGTGTTTCTTATTTGTAAATGTTTTCTGTACCAGCTTATACATCTCAGTTATCTGGAGTTCATTTCTTCCTCAAGTTATATCCTGGGACCAAAAGCTGAGTTGTTTCATTAACCTGTCTTCTCCCTTTTGCCTCTTCATCTTAATTTCCCATTTAGGAAAGTAATTCAGGCTTTGCATGAGATAAGCTAGTTGATATTGTGCTGTCTTGTGATATTCCTGTAAATGAGAGACCACCTTCCCACTCTCTTCCACTGACAGCATCAGTTACTGCCATTTTACTCTAGGGTTTTTATCCCCTCATATATATCTCAAAGTATCCTTCCTCAAGTCCCCCCACCTGCCCCCAGAATTTTCACCCGGGGTCGTACATAAGCCTTTGCTGTATATGAAAAACAAGGGGCACCACAAATATCTTTGCAGTCTGCATCCTTTGCTCCAGATTCTTTAACATAAGTTACAAAGACATGCATCTGGAGTGTTTCTCCCCAGGCCTCCACTGAAAATTGGCTTAGTTCCAAGTCGGATTTTCCTGGTAAACAAATGTTAAATAAATTAGAAATAAGATAGACATCTCCAGTCATTTAAAAATAGAGTAACGCTCTAAATAAGGTACGTGGCCAAAAGTTGTGATTAAACAAACTGGACTCTTCTCGTTTAAAGACCTTAGAAGTGATTTTAACCTTCTGTTAGAACGCTAGCTCTGGGTTTAGGAAGTGATTTTAACCTTCTGTTAGAACGCTAGCTCTGGGTTTAGGAAGTGATTTTAACCTTCTGTTAGAACGCTAGCTCTGGGTTTAGGAACAACGGCAGTACACTATAAACACCCTGTAAATTAAACAGTAGCCATAAAATATATTTTATCTCGCGTATAGTGTGCCGAGCATCACTGTTTTACTATTGCTATCTGTGTCAGCTATTGCTGTAAATCTCAAGATTGCCATTATTACCTACCTGGTATTCACCTAGACCTTAACAAATGTGGGAACTGGATTATCCCCGCTCCGCTCGCCCTCGCTGCGCTCGGGCTTGCTCCGCGCCCCACCCTGCCCCCGTATCCCACCTGCCCCCAGTACCCCCAAATTTATAGTTACGTAGCCAAACCTCCTCATTACCCTCTAGCCATTCACAATCACTGTTATAATTATCCCCCCCTTCCTCATATATATGCACAATCATCATATATCCAGCATATATTAATGCCCCTTGAGTTATAAGTTAATGAAATCTGTACCGACCATCACAAATATGGTAAAAATAAAAACGTTGTGTTTTCTATTACCACTGTTAGTTTATATCAAATTAGCAAATACGAAGACCAACTGTACACAGGATACCACTACCCCAGATAACAGACGAGAACCTCAGGATCCCCACTCTCTTTCAAAGCCTATAACCAACAGCCCTGCGGTATAAAAACTAATACCATCTATCACCACCGAATCAAATTGAACCATAACCATCCCAAAACCAAGCAAACCCAGAAACTACTACAGAAAGTCTTAAGACTCTTAGAATATATCAGTAAAAATATCACCAGGGATGGAGATATCCACCCCAATCCTGGCCCCATATCAACAAACAACCCTGACTGCCCTGCATCTCCCCCAACGACATCCCATTCTCTACAAATTTACCACCTAAATATTAGAAGTGTCAGCAAGAAGGTTCATAATTTGCACGCTCTCCTAGATACTCACCTACCAGATACTCACCTACCAGATATAATATGTCTAACTAAAACCTGGCTAAAGCCAGAGATCAAAGATAATGAGCTCATCCCACCAGGGTACAATATACATAGGAATGACAGAAACAAAAAAAAGGGTGGTGGCGTTGCTGCACTCTATAAAAGTAACCTTAACGTTACCATTAATCCTACCCAACCACCACAAATCTCTAATGCTGAAATACTCGCCTTGAAAATTCAATTGAATAAAGAAAAAAGCATAAATTTAGTTGTTATGTATATCCCTCCTGGGAATAATACTAATACTTTGGAGAATATATTAAGCTGGCTAACTAATAACTATCCACAAGAAACTATAATTATGAGTGATGTTAACATTGACTGGTACCTATGTTCTACAGAAAATAACCCCACTCACATTAACCTTCATGGATTCTCACAAATTATAACCACCACCACTAGAATAGGAAACTCAAATCAAAAAGAAAGTATTCTTGATTGGATCCTTATAAACAGTCACCCCCACATGTATATGTCCGGGACCCTACCAAATGACATTAGTGATCACCTTATAACATATATTACTAAAAATAAACCAGGTTACTCCACTGTCCCAGTCTATAGATCAGTCAGAAACAAAAAAAAGTTTGACCTCACAAAATTTAAAAATGAGCTGAAATCTTGTAGTTGGACAATACTCAAATATCTCCCCCTAGAGGAAGCAGTAGAACACTTTAAAACCACTTTCCTATCCATACTAGATTCTCATGCCCCCAAAAGACTCATCAAAACTAAAACCAAGATTGCACCGTGGCTCTCAATAGAATCTAAACTTAAAATCAGACTCAGAAATAAGGCTTGGGAAACCTGGCGTACAATCAAATCTATCTTAGACCGCACTAAATTCCAACAACTAAGAAATGTAACGAAAAAAGCTATACTAGCTGACAAAAAAACTATTATTGCCTACTACAGAATAAGCACCAAAATAACCCTCAAAAATTTTGGGCAGGCTTAAATAACCTTCTCCACCCAGGGAAGTCATCTACACTGACCCCAGAAGTAGTAATGGATAAAGACCCTGAAGAAATAGCCAATACCTTTAATACTTTCTTTACAAATATTATCCAAACCTTAGCCAACCAACTATCCACCAACAACCTAACGGTTATTGAGAATATCCCACAACCTATAAATACCTTCAACCTAAATAGTGTCCCTACATCATCAATAAGATCCCTACTACAAAAACTTAAACCAACTACTCCCTCAGCAGACCTACTCCCAGCAGAATACCTACAAAAAACTGCAGATGTCATAGCCTACCCTGTTTCTATCCTTATCAATCGGACCTTTACTGAGTCTACAATACCGGCCTTATGGAAAATATCCCACGTCATTCCACTCCATAAAGGGGGGTCCTCCACAGAACTATCGAACTATAGGCCCATAGCTATAATGTCCCCTTTAGCCAAAATTATGGAAAGATGTATTCATAAACAACTTCTCCAATATCTTATCCATAACAAACTACTTACTAGTTCTCAGCATGGCTTCAGACCCAAACATAGCACCACAATGGCCCTCCTCTCCTTTACAGACACAATAAATCATAACCGTAATAACAAAAATGTGTCTTCAGCCCTCTTTCTAGATCTATCAAAGGCATTTGATATGGTCAACCATCAACTACTTCTGGACACCTTAAAAAATCTCCACCTGGATAACTTAACTCTAGACTGGTTCAAAGCCTACCTCTCTGGCAGGAAACAAGCAGTACTGTGGCAGAATAAACTCTCCAATTTACTACCTAACACCATTAGGGTTCCACAAGGGTCCATATTAGGTCCACGTCTCTTCTCGGTCTTCATTAATGATCTCCATAAAGCCATTCCTGAGGCCACCTGTATTCAATATGCGGACGATTCGACACTAGTTTGTTCGGATATATCTCCTGATAGACTAGTAACCAAAACTCAAAGTTGCTTTACCAAAGTGGAAAACTGGCTATCTGGTCGTCAGTTAATCCTAAATCCAAAAAAAACTAAATTATTGCTCTTTCAGCCAACCCACAAACATCACCTTATTGACTTCTCTATAACATCAAAAGATGGTACAATTATCTCCCCAGACCCTCATACGAAACTACTAGGAGTCACTATTGATAATAAACTCAAATTTGACACACATATTAACTTAACCATTAAAACAGTAAACAAAAAACTAGGATCACTATATAGAATTAAAAATTTCCTAACCCCAATGGCAAAAGTGACCATTGCCCGGACACATTTGCTCTCCACCCTTCTTTATGCATCCACAATATTTACCAATCTGAACAAAACCAACTTAAATAAACTATCTTGCTCCTACAATCATATTGCAAGATTTGCAGCAGGAACTCCATATAGAACTCATCATTGTATCAACCTAAAAAACCTAAGATGGATAGAACTCCCCAACCTTGTTAAAGTTACCCAACTCACTGAGGTATTCAAAATACTCAAATACCCTGACAAATGTCCTTCACTTGAGAACTTAGTCTTACCTTATACCAACCTAAATAGTCTACGCTCTGCTAACAGACCGCTCTTGAAAATGGTAAAAGCTTTCAACGCAGGAGGGGATGCACTTTTTACAAACGCCGTTGGAAAAGTCTGGAATTCTCTTCCTCCTAGTATCCTCACTATTACTTGCCTACCCCAATTCAAAAAACAACTGTTCCACCACTTTCAGTCGCACTGGCTATGCCAATGCTCATTTCCTGATTAACCCTATCCAGGCTACTAAATGGCTTCCTTTCCTTGCTCAAACCTAAATCCTCTTGTATTTTTTCCTGTAAAAACTCTCTTACAATAGGACCTATATCTACCAGTTTCTCTCATAGGAACAGTTGACTTTTTACCCCATGATCAAGGCTTTTTTCTGATCATTTTACCAGTAGACTGTTTTTTAAATGAAATTACCTATAGAAATGACATTAATATAACTATGACATTGTTTTATTCTTATTCTATCTCATCATTGACAATATACTAGTTTAATCTCCCACAATATCTATGTAAATAACTGAACTTAGTTTGTTGTTTGTTTGTTTCTTTGTCTGTTTTTTGTATGTTCTTATCTGTATTGTTTGGAGCTTTTCTCCCCGGGCCTCCGCTGAAAATGGACATGTATCCAGTCGGATTTCTCCCGGTTAACAAATGTAAAATAAAATAAAATAAAAATAAATAAATAAATAATAAATAAATAAATAAATAAAAATAAAAAAATAAGTTCACATTTTTTAATGTATGTTGTATCTTTGCATTCACCCAGTTCCATATTTCTTTAGTTGTCTCAGTCACCCTTCTAGTTAGTGTTACACCTAGATATTTCAGACTATAATGACCCCAAAGTTGTGGAAAGGTCTGAGTCAGGACTAACTTTTTGGAGTAGTTTATACACATGGCTTTAGTTTTCTCCTCATTTATTTTTTACCAGAAATCTTAGCATATTGTCTCAACATATTGAATACTTGAGGAATTTTCACTTCTGTTTCAGTGATATATAAAATAATGTCATCTGGAAATCAGGCTATCCCCTCCAGCACCCTGCTATCTCTTATTACTATATATTTTGCACTAGGAGCTCAGGATATATTCAACAAGAGTCACAAGGGGGGGGGGTCATCCCTGACTGATACCCCTTTCCATTTGAAAATCTAGTGTAACCGTGGCACTAGCTTGCTTCTGATCCAACATAAATTACCTTGAGAAGATCAATTAAGGTTTTAGAAAATCTCATCCTTATTAATATGTCCTGAAAATACTGTTAGTTTACTCAATCAAAGGCTTTTTCAGTATCTAGTTTCAAAAGAGCCAGGTTTCTCTTTTGCCTTTCTGCTTCGAATTGTATCATATAAGGTCAATGGCTTGCCTGTTCCATGCAGACTCATACTGTTCTTCATGGACCACCCTAGGAAGTATCCCTGCCAAACATGTGGCTATTATTGCTATAAATACCTTGTAGTCATGGTTGAAAATCAAAAATGGGTCTGTAGGACCTGGACTACTGGGATCCTTTTCTTTTAGTATAACAATGATGACTGCTTTTTTTTCCATGATGATGGTATCACTCTTTTTTGAAATATGCCATTAAAAAGATCATGCCAGATAGGGATAATTACTACTTTGTGCTTTTTCCATACCTGCACAGGTATCCCATCCCACCATGGTGTTTTATCATTAACTTGGTTTTACAGGTAATTCTCAGTTTCTAATTTTGAAATGGGGCCCATTAACGTTTGACCTTCTTCTTCCATTACCACCCCCCAAATTGCTTTCCCCTCAACAAATCTGTCCCCTCCACAAACATTCTTTACTGACCTTCTGATTTGCATATAGCTTCTTATAGTTATTTTTGAATATTTCTCCAGCGTCTGTCATCAGTTTTCCTTTTCCAGGGTCTTTGATTTTGAAAACACTTCTTTCAGTTTTTTTGGTCTATTACTGCTGCCAGTATCTTTTGTTATTTGGGGGTATTGGCAAACAGTTTGGCCTTCAGTACGACCATTTTCTGCTTTATAGCCACCTCCACTAGTTTCATCCATGATTCCTTGGCCTCCTTTACCTCTTGCTTTTCTCCTTCCTGTAATCCTTCTACTTTCCCCCGTCTCTTAATTTTCAGACTATCCCTCTATCTCTCTGTCTCTTCTCTTCCCTTCTCCTTCTCCTCCTTTTCCATTGCTGCTGATCTTTTCTTCTTGCATTTCCCCTTTAACCTTTTTCTAATTTGATCCCAGTTTCCCCCACTTGCTCACTTGTTAAATTTACTCTATCCAAATATTTCCCTTATTTCACTTTAGATAGTAGTATTTTTGAAAACATTCTTGATCCATACTAATTTAAACCTCCAGTCTCATTCTGGATTCTCTTCCACAGTTTCGTAACTCTATAGAAATATGCCTATGGTCTGACCATAATATAGGATATATTTTGGTACCCTCTGTTAAATATCCATCCATGCTATTTTGTAACAAAATCTGTCGAGATGTGACATTGTCCCGTATACTGATGTGAATAATAGGTGTACATTTTTTCTTCCCCTAGAAGTTTTGCATCATCTGTACAACCATACAGCCTCGGAGCATTACTGAACATTTTTGAATCTGGCCATATCCTAATCTACCTGGGGACCTCACACGGTTCTTCTCTTGCCACTAAGGTCCAATCTTTTGCAAGCACTTCAAGTCCTTGGAATAATTTATCTGTTTCCTACATTATTTCTTTGTTGTGTCCTGCTACCTCTTGGTGGAATATAGTTTAAGTGTTACTCTTACTTTTTCCCAATAGCCCCTAAAATAACACAAATCTTCCTTTTGTATCTGTCTTTTCTTTCTACACATTCAAATTTAGTCCTCACTTAAGAAGCAATAGAGCCCCTGTTTTCCTTCATTCTAATATATTTGTTACAAATCCTAACTTATAACCAATCTTTTAACTTTTCATGGCCCCTTGATTCAGACGCATTTATTGGAGCACAACTATTCCCATCCTTTCTTTAAAAATGGTAATTTTTCTTACTTTTTCTTGGTAAGTGAGCCAATTAACTTTCCAGGATAATATTTTAACATCATGTTTTTCTGGATAATTTGCTGCATTTCCTTTCCATAGTCATCCTTTTTATCTTCACTTGTTTGTCTGTGCTGAATGTAATTTCTTTTAAGGTGCTTCCTATTTCTGTAGAGTGATGTGATTATTCATACATTACATTCTTTTCACTTAAACTAAACAGTTTCAAAACTACAATAAAATTCAAAAAACTTAAGAATACCTCCAAAACTATATATATGGGCATCATTCCTTTGATTTATGTTCCATTTTAACAAATTGCCAGCTAATACTCTTTGATGGCACTATGGCATTGTTTCTTGATGTAATTACAGGCTCTTTTGGGATGTATGTCCTATAAGCCCTATCCAGAAGGATCTCATTTTGTGGAGTACCTGTCCATCTGCTTAACTGTGTGTCCATGAAACTTGCATAGTCTTTCCCTTTCGACGCAGTCTGCAATAGTTGAACCTTAAGTTCTCTCTATACTCTCTTGATCTTCAAGTTCCATTAATTTCTCCTTTGTTTCCTCTTAGGACTTCATTCTTAGCCAGACATATTGTATTTTCCCCTATTTCTCTCCTGATAATTTCTACCACTTTGAATTCTGTCAATAGGGTGTTTTCTATTTCCTCGTTTCCTCTGTCTTTTTTTTTTCTTTTTGTAATCAAATAGAGTTTCATTCATTTTGACAAGCTCTCAATACAGTTAATCCATTTTATCATTGATTTCTGTCATATTTTATTAGGCCCAGCTGTTAACAATATCAAGCTTACCTTTAGTGCCCTGTGTGACTAGCTACTCTCTCAAAGCACAGAAACTCATTTTTTTCAGTCTTCAAGACAATTTTCTGCGACTTCTTTTTTAACCACCCCATGTATTTACCTTTCAAAACAATTTTCTGCGACTTCTTTTTTAACCAATCCCATGGATTTACCTTTCTAACTGGTTTTAGACAAATCACTTTTTTGACTAATATTAGAATAGTTTCTTTAGTTATATAAAAGACCACGAGGTAGAGAGCACTGATCTGCATCTTATCAAGATGGTGCCATACTGGCATTACATCAACCCTCGTTTTCAGACTAAGTAATAATTTCCCTTTTTCCCCAGCTCCCTTCACCAATACACAGTTTCAGTAGCAAGGAGCTAGCAATCTAAAAATCAAGGACAGTCCTCATGACTGTTTCATCAGGCTCTTCCCACTTCCACCCTGGTAACCTTTTCATATCTCTGAGACTTTATTTCAGACTGCTGTGTTCTGAAGGCAATCCAGTAGGTGTACACTTGGCAATGGGAATCCCTCTCCCCTATCCAAATAAGTCCCTCTTGTCCAGGGAATCAGATCTCTTAAGTCATAGAACATCTCCTTCCTATCTCTTAGGCAAAGGTTTTCATTCAGAAATTTTTCTAGTCCCAAAACCAGAGAGATCCTGGAGGCCTGTACTGGATCTTTCTTTTCTAAACTTCTAAACCTTTTTGTAAAGATTCTGAAGTTCAAGATGTTAATATTTTCATTCTTTTTTATCTCTGATTCCTCTTCTAGCTTTAATGGTAAAGCTGGATCTGCATGATACCTAACATTGCATTCCCATTGCATTTCAGGTGTTCCTTAAGACTGACTGTATCTGGCATACATTATCAATTCTCTGTTTCACCTTTTGGACTTTGCACTGCACCAAGGGTATTCACAAAGTGCCTGATTCTCATCATTGCTTACTATAGACATCAAGGCAGTCACATTTTGACATCTGTGAATAATTGTCTTATCTTTGCAGACTGTTTTCCCATCTATCAAAAATTTTTAGCAACTGTTCAGGAACTTCTACTCAGTTTGGGTTTTCATATAAACTCTCAGAAGTCTTCTCACATCCCTTCTCACAAAATAATTATCCTGGTGTGTTTGTTGAACTCTACCTTTGGTACAGTTTTTCTTCCTCTATGCCTCTTCAAGGGAGTTTGTCAAGATTCTAGGGTGCATGATATTAGTGATTCTCATGCTTCCTTGGCTAGACTATATATGAGGTTGTGTCTTAGATAAATCTGGACTCAGCGTCTATACCCTATGTCCCTTTGGATCCCAGTTCTGTGATTTGTGAAGTGGGAGATAGAATGGTTACTACACAATTATAGCTTCTGTGGCACCCACCACTGCTACCAGTATGTGATGGGCACCACTATGTGTCATCCTCACGCTGGGCCAGTAGTCTACGAGACTGAATCCTCACAAGTGACACTGGAGAGGGACGTGCACTTGGAATACAAATGGATATACTCCGTATTTCCAGATTCAGATCTCTCTGCATCAAGTACAGTTTCCCTTAAGAGCACACAGGAAATACACACAGCCAAGTCTTCCATCACCCTCTCTGTAAACCCAGTGCTTCATCATGTCCCTGCTCCAAGTAGCTCACACACACACACACACACACACACACACACACACACACACACACACACACACACACACACACACACACACACACGCACACACTTTGAGAGATTTGATTTACACACACACACACACTTGAAAAGGGATGTCACAGATGTAGCTGCTGTGCCCCCTTCTGCTCATAGTGTAAAGTAGTTATCATTGCCATCAAACACTTCACAATCAGCTATTCTAAGACTCTTAACAAAGGGTGTCCAAGTATACTGTGTAATATTAATACAAATACAAATGGTAGTAGTTCATCAAGATGGCTAGGCCTTCTGGAGTGGCCCACACAGTGTCACCAAATAAATATAAGTACTCTCAAAGGTTATATATTCTCTACAAGAACCAGCCACAACAAAAGTATTAAATATATTTAATAATTAGTAACAAAAATACATCAAAATACTGAATAATATATTCATAGTAAACCACAAAGTTCAAATCACAGAAAATATTGAAAACAACATTGATGGACAGACTCGCACAAATAAAGAGAAGCAATCTCTAAACTAAACTACACTATATTCCTGACTGAGTCTAAGAGAATTTTGCTGTTCCCTAGTAACTTATTTGGGCAAGGCAAGATGAAATATGTGTGAAGTCTTTATAGTAGTCAGGCTTTCCAAACAGAACACTCTATATTCTACGATACTCCCTGTAAAATATAATATCAAAGATGACTTGCAGAGTGACCACATCTGGTCACCTGACTCTAAACTCCCACAATATCTCCTTCTGAAGTTTGAGACAGGAATTCAGCAGACTGCTACAGTACACATTAAGAGCTTTTATGGCAATGCCTGGAGCCAGAAACATTTATAATACCCCCCCTTTACAAAAGCTAACATATAATGGCTGTTCCCAGGCCTACCATCTACAGGCCTGCTCAGCACTACAGAGTGTCATTCAATGACTTAACAGGTTATTTACATTTCCCTTATTTTTCTTAAAATAAGCCAGCTGGTTATCCATTGCTGTGCCACTGTCCTCTATTAAACATATACATTTAATGTAGATACTATAATACATATACATTTCTCTTCATTTCAATAGAGTGCACTGTTGATACATTTTAACACAACGCAAGAAAAGCTTACAAATGCATTTTCAGCACAACTATCCATACAAATCAGCTTGATATACAAATGACATAATTATTTACAAAATTCCAGCTAGCTGTGCTGGCATAAGTCATGCATCCACTGCCCTACTTCTCCCTGGCATGGCTGGCAGTACCTCATATCATCACAGCTTCCAATCTAGGTCTTCCTTTTTTCCTTTTGATCCCTCTCCAGTTGTTCACTACAGACACTTAAGACCTGGCATGGGACCAGTTTCAAAAGGGGTAAAAGTTCTGTGGTATCCTGTATTCAGACAGAAGTACATAAATATAAGAAAGATGTTGGCTGTTATCAATGCTTTGAAGGCCTTGAATCATCACTGGTCTAAAAACCTCTACAGGTATATACAGATAACAGTGATGTGTTACATAAACAAACAAGGGGGTACTAGATCTTATCATCTTTGCAGACTTGATATGAGATCCTGGGAGGTAATAACTCTTCAGAATTCATGCATTTTGCCAGACCTAAACTTGATTGCAGACAAGCTCAGCAGGACCAGGAGAAACTCCCACCAATGGAAACTTCATCCTGGGGTCTCCCTAGAATTGATACAACTATGGGGAACCCTTCAAGTAGAATCTGTTTGCCTTCCATCTGAACAGACGACAGAAGAAATTCTGCTCGAGGATACCTTGAAAATAGGTCTGGAAGATAGTTGCCTACTCATTCCAGTGGGAGAGAATCTTCACGTATGTTTTTTCACCCTTTCCACTGATATCCAGGGTTCATCTAAAGATCCAAAAAGGCTTTCCAAAAATTGTGGAGATGACTCCTTGTTCAAGGCTGCAGTGGTTCTCCTTTTTCTTCAATTTGGCTAAAGGCAATTACCACATGCTTCCCCACAAACTGAATTTATTCACACACATGAGAAACAGGGGAATTTGATACATATCTGTCTAGAAACTGTACAACTAACTGCCTGGATGGTAAAATTTTTATAACTTTTAGGCACCTTTTTTCTGAGGACATGAAGCAGGTACTAAAGTAGGTGAGAAAAGTTGTTACTAGAAATTTGTATATGTGCAACTGGAAAAGAGTTTCTAGTTTGTGCCAGTCAAACAACTAGGAGCCTCATCTGGCTTGATTGCATCCAGTTTTTGATTATTTGAATGAGTTATGGTCCAATGGCTGTTTGGTTTCCTCTGTCAAAGTACTTTTTTGGCCTTTTCCACTTGTGTGCTCTTGGATCCCCCATTTCTAATAATGCTGAAGGTAAACTGTTTTCTAAAGGGGTGTTGCATACCCATCTACCTAGGAAACAGTTGGTTCTTCTTTGCAATCTGAAATTTGTGCTTGAAAAGCCTTCTCAGTTTCTGATTGAACCAGCTCATGAGGTTGCATCATTGTTCTTAACTTAGACTATTTTACTCATTGCTCTGTCATCTGTTAGGACAATATCTGAGTTACAAGCTTGTATGGTGAATCAGTTTTGACTTGTTTTCCACAGGGGATAGTGTTTGTTTGAGAACAAATCCTACCTTTATACCTAAAGTGATCTCAGAGTTTAGATTAAGCCAAAGTGTTAATCTCTCAGTTTTATTTCTTGAACCAAACAACAAGGGAGCAATGATCTTACACACTCTAGATGCCCACAGGCAGCTCATATATTACCTAGACAAAACTCAAACCTTCAAGAAAGCTGATCAGCTGTAGGTCTCATATGAAGGTGAGAGGAGAGGACAACTCATTTCAAAATGGCCCATTTCCAGTCGTTTGTCTCATGCTATTGCCTTTTGTTATACTCACCATAATAAGGCACTTCTGATCAGTGTTACAAGGCTTTAGCTTCTTCAATGGCTTTCTGGACAGATGTGAACTCTAGAAGTAGTCTAGAGGTAGCAACATGATCCACTGTTCACACTTTCACAAAGCACTTCAAATAGGATTCTTTTCCCAATTCCTGGGCTGGTTTTGCTAGGACTATTCTGCTGGGGTACCTTGAATCATTGCTGGCCTCCTCCCTTGTTCCCATTTTTATTCACTGCTATATCTACATGGTAATCTACTCACAGAACTTGGGAAATAGTGATCTGTGTTTGAACATAGCACAACTGCATGAGTAAAAATTACCATAACAGTAGATGTTTTAATACATCTTTGTTGCAGTAGCCTCCCCTCCCTCCAGCCCCCATGTTTTGCTGGTAATTTATGGTTTTGCCAGGGTGTGACTTTCTCCTTCTGTTTTGTACATATTTATTGTTTGGTTTGTTTTCTAGCCCTTCTTCAGGGCTTGTGCTTCACTCCTGGCCAAAAAATGCTCTGAAGTTTATTAACCCCTCAACTGTACTTTTATGGAGTTCTGGAGAGTTGGAGCATGAGTAAGGCACCCTAAGCTTCGTAAAGCTGGCTGGTCACCATAGAGGTAGGCACTCATAAAGCTTTGGCTGTGATCTATTAAGAATATGTACTGCTAGGTAAGTTTTACTTTCACAATTGTACTTTACTAGCTTACTGCCATGTCACTGAAGGCACTCCTCTTTTATTCTGGAAGGTTCAATAAAAAGCTTAGCCAACCTAATACTGGCATATTTATTTTGGCAGAGGTTATCTATGTGAAAAAAATCTGGCTGAATAACACACTTTGCATACTTTGGTATCAGATTATGGACAAGACTGTTAAATCCAAAAAGGAAAGTCAGATAACACTGCAGTAAAAAATAATATAATAAATAAAATAATAATAAAGGCAAATCAAAACCAATAGTTTAATAAGTGCTTTCATCACTTGTCCTGCTTCACCTTAAACAGTAACTCATAAATTGTGTGATGTAATGAATGAGTCATTAATCTGTACATAATTAAGTAGTAAAGTAAAAGATCACATACAGAAACTTTATTGCAAAAGCTGTCCATATCTTGTAGTGCATTGTTATCTGTTGTCCTAAAATTAAGAACCGTTCTAAAAAGTTTTTGTGTCTTATGCTTCCCCCATTGAGCAAATGCTAAGTAAGTAAAAGGCAAATATGCAGCTACAGCTGGAGTTTAGAAAAGATTACTGTGAGCAGAAAGCACTATAATGAGTGGCCAAACCCCTCACTGTAACCCTTTCTGATTCAGCGAACAGCACATTGCAGTGATTTTCCATGAAAAGAAAAATCACTGAGGTAGGTGCCACTGTTGGCTATGCTGAAAGATAATGAGGTAACTGGGGGAGAAGCTAATGCTTATTAGCCATGTGTTTTCCTACAGATATACTTGCAGCTACCTGTAGAATAGAGCATTTGTATGTAGCTTTAAGAAGCATTTCCAGATATAACATTTGCATATAAATACAGAGCACTTGCAGGCAGCAGTGCCATTTTGGGAGAACAGACAAAGTGTTAACATGTATGAGTGTGGTAGTCAGTCTTTTTATAAGTTTAACAAATCCGAGGGTACACCAAAGGCTGGAACAACAAAAATTCACCAAAACACGTATGATAAATCCTTTATTCAAAACGAAATGCCTAGGACAGTTAACGCTTTCAAGTTGTAATAACGCTTCTTCAGACTTCAATGGCATGATAATACATTGTCCGCTTTAAATAGCGCATTGATACACCTGCAACCCATTAACCTTTTAATTAACAATGCAATAGAACAAAAGTGTTCAACCCTTTTTGTAAAATTCATGAACACACATACAACTGCTAAAACATTCAACAATTGTAAAACATCATGAAATGAGACATCATATATACCATCGATAAAAACATATATAAAAATATGTAAGAAACATATATAGCAACCTGTGAATCTAATGTTTAAGAGATTTAGCTGCCAAAAACTGTTTCAAATTAATTCTCTCATTTAACCCATACTGATGTGCCTGTAACCTAAGAATCCACATACTCTCTATCTCTTCAGTATAGTTCTTTGTTACCTAGCCTGCTAGTCTTCTTCACTAGTTCTAAAACCCTAAACTTGAAACAATGCTGAAATCCATTATCCATGATGTGCCGAGCTAGCACGTTGGTCATGTTTTCTTTATTTATTGCGTAAATATGTTCCCTTATTCGCTCACGGAGGGTTCTATTCGTTTTCCCTACATAGTATTTCTGGCATGCTTGACATTGTGCCAGATATACTAAATCTCTAGTCCTGCAGTCTGCGTAGCATGTAAAAGTATATCTGTGTCCAGTATATGGATGTATTTACATGAAGATTTTCCACAAGTATTTAATTTTAATGGAATTGTTATTATATACTTATTTTTGTAATGTTTCTTTAAATCTTTACTATTTAAGACCAGGATGTTGGGTGCTACATAATTTTCTGTTATAATTCTTGAGCATTGAAGAAGGCTTTGTATAGCCGAAACCGGTCTGTTTGTTGTGAGCCATTTATATGGCTTTAACTTTTTGAAATAATTGTCCTGCTTTACCATTGTGCTGGTCCAGATTTTGTTTTACCTTTCATTTTGGTTTGGACCGAGCACTTTGTCCATACATATTTACGCAATAAATAAAGAAAACATGACCAACACGCTAGCTCGGCACATCATGGATAACGGATTTCAGCATTGTTTCAAGTTTAGGGTTTTAGAACTAGTGAAGAAGACTAGCAGGCTAGGTAACATAAAGAACTATACTGAAGAGATAGAGAGTAAGTGGATTCTTAGGTTACAAGCACATCAGTATGGGTTAAATGAGAGAATTAATTTGAAACCGTTTTTGGCAGCTAAATCTCTTAAACATTAGATTCACAGGTTGCTATATATGTTTCTTATATATTTGTATATATGTTTTTATCGATGGTATATATGATGTCTCATTTCATGATGTTTTACAATTGTTGAATGTTTTAGAAGTTGTATGTGTGTTCATGAATTTTACAAAAAGGGTTGAACACTTTTGTTCTATTGCATTGTTAATTAAAAGGTTAATGGGTTGCAGGTGTATCAATGCGCTATTTAAAGCGGACAATGTATTATCATGCCATTGAAGTCTGAAGAAGTGATGTTATGTGATCCTATCTCACCTACATTCTGACTGATTGGTTCGGAGCCGATCCCTCGGCTCCGACTCGGCACGCTTATGCTATAGAGCGAGGCCTCTATCTGGCTGAGCTATCTTTATCCCAGGATGCACCACCACTAATCCCCCAGATCTCGTTTGCCGCTTACAGAGCTTGGACGTGGTCTCAACATTGGCTGGGCTAAGTACTATATATTAGGCTTTTTCCTGTCAGTATTTGCTTCATTTAAACCCAAAAGCTGTTTTAACGGCTATTCTTTGTGTACGAGTGTTTTTTTTCTAAGTTTGATTTAGATTTTCGTAATTTTTCCTGTCAGAGAAGGCTCCGTTTAAGTTAGAGGGGCCTTCCCCTGTGGTTACTGCTACTTTAGTGGTTGTGTGTGGGTCAAGTACCCGTTTAAGTTAGAGGGTCTTGACCCTCCCTTTTTTTCCTTTCTCTTTCTGACTGTCTTAAAAAAAAAAAAAAAAAAAAAAAAGTTCTTTAGCTTAAAAATTTACACTGAGTTTGTGCATTCATATTTTGTTCCTGTTCAAACCTTGGTACTGTTTACTGTAGTTACACTGTTTTTTGTAGAATTATGTCTAAAGAGCATAAACCCTCCGGGTTTAAAAAGTGCACGAGGTGTGGCTTCAAAATGTCCATAACGGACGACCACTCCTCGTGTGTCTATTGTCTTGGCGCCAAACATCTGCAGGAATCGTGGAGTGTATGCCATGCGTTTTCCTCCAGAGTCCTCCAGGAGAGGAAAAACAAATTAATCCTCAAAGGATTAATCAAGCCTTCCTTCGAGGAGGCTTTATCTTCCTCTCCGTCTCCTTCCAAAAAGAGGAAAACACCGGCTCCGACCAGTCAGTCGGAACCGACGGCTAAGAAAACTAAGCAGACTTCTCCATTGGCTCCACGGACTTCGGAGCCGAGGTCGGAACAGTCTGCCTCGATGCCTCCAGCCTCGACCCCTGTGGTTTCGGAGCCGAGGTCTGGGGCATCGAGGCGGGTCACCCTCATCGGCTCCACTGATATTGGAGCCGATAAGGGTCATCGGCTCAGACTCTTCCCCTCGGGCCGAAGTCCTTGTCGGCACCGAGGAAATTTCCTTGAAGGTTTCCTCGGGCCGATAATTGTGTCATTTGAGCCGGTCCCCGAGCCCTTCGGAGCCGATGGAGAAATCGGTTCGGGCCCGATCGGTATCCTCGAGATCATCCAGGATGTCTGATTCAGACATCGACAGGGTGCTCCTTCGACTCTTCCAGTCTCCGGTGTTCCAAAAGATGGTTTCGGCTCCAGCCCATTTGGCTTCGGAGCCGATGGTCCACTCCCCTACTGTTCTTCCTCCTCCAACAGCTTCCGCACCGTTGGAGCAGGTGCTGGTGGAACCAGTGGAGTTGTTAGGGTCAGGCCCGACCCTGGCTCCGACTCCGGCTCTTGGGTCGGAGTTCAGTGCACGGACTTCTTCCTTCGGCCCTGGGGGGGAGGCTTCGGGATTGATGCTTTCGGTCCCAAGTCTCCCTCTTGGTGCATCGGCGGCAGGAGTACCGTCCACTGTCGTGGCCACGGAGGGGGGGACCCTCCCAGGACTCTGGTGGTCCCACCTTCAGGGCTATGAGGAGTGCTTTAGCCAAATCTTCATTGGCTACCTCCACAGTTTCCCCAGCTCCTTCCCTACATTTGGAGACTGGGTCGTTGGCAGTCCCCCTGTCAGCAGACAGTGGAGCCCCTGGGCCTCAGGTTACCCCCGCTGGGGTTTCTCCCCCTCCTGGAGGTCCTTCTGATGCCTCTTCGGAAGAACCTCCCAGGAAGAGAACGTGCAAGAGGAAGCACGTTGACTCCCCTGACGAGTCTTTGACATCTGACACTGATCTCGATGATGCAGAGGGGTCCCCCAAGTCGTCCTCGGATGATGTCTCCTTTGCAGACATCCTAGAAGCCCTAAAACAACGAGGCGGCTGGCAGTCCAAACCTCCCTCTGCTGATGAGTCGGTGTTCCTGAAGGCCTTCGGGGCTCAGCCCTCCGCCTCCTGGGTGTCTCCGCCCTTCGACGAGCTCTTGGATTTGATCTGTCGAAGGGCGTGGGAACACCCAGACTCTGTGGAACCGGTGCCCGCTCGTCCCAACAAATTTCTCTCAGCGCCCCCGGATAGAGAGTTCCTTACGAATGGTGGTGGCATCTGCTACCCAGCAAGATGTAGCAGAGGCTTCTACGTCCATCCATCCTCCTAATAAGGAGTCTAGGAGCATGGATCGGTACGGTAAGCGCACCCTTAGTTCAGTGGCCTTTACTCTGAGGTCTTTGAACTACCTGATGCACTTTACGAGATTTCAGAGGGATCTGATTAAGGAGCTGTCCGATACCCTCTTGGGTAACCTGCCTGAGGAACTGGCCCAGATGGTTGGTTCTCAGCTGGCTACAATGTCGTCCATTTCGAACTCGTCCATGAGGCTCATTTCGTATGTGGCCGAAGGGGCGAGTAGAGCGGCGGGTACAGGCATTGCTCTACGGAGACAAGCCTGGCTCTGCCTGTGTCATTTCGCGGAGGCCTTTAAGTCTTCATTTGCCGACGCCCCCTTTGATGGGTCCTCCCTGTTTGGACCCAAGGTAAAAGACACACTTACCCGCTGCGAACAGGAAGGTAAGACTATGACTGCCGTAGGGGCACGATTTTCCACTCCCTTTCGGCCTTATCCCAAGGCTAAAAGAGGAGGGAAAATGTGGTTCCGTAGATCTCAGAAGTCTTACCCCTCTCAGCAGGAAGGTTCTCCCTCCAGAGGCAGAGGAGGGGGAAATTCATCCGGAAGACACCGTCCCAGAGGCGGCAGAGGCCCTCGCAACACTGGAGACTGCGAGTCCTTTCGTGGCTCTTCAGCTTTTCATAGTCCCTGAGGGATTGCCCGACTGTGCTGCTCCGGAGCCAGTCGGGGGTCGTTTTTCGAAGCACCTGAAGGCCTGGGAAGGGATCACTCAGGACCGATGGGTGCTTCGAATTATCGCCGGAGGTTACTCCATCCCATTCTCTCGCCCCCCCCCCCCCCCTCAGTCCAAAAAAATCCTGGACCCGCCACCCAGTCAACGGGATACCGCAGCCTCAGAAATTTCAAAGCTGCTGCAAAAAGGAGTCATCCAACCGGTCCCCGCAGACCAGATCGGATTAGGGACTTACTCAGGATTCTTTTTGGTGCCAAAAAAGACCGGGGACTTGAGGCCCATTTTGGACCTAAGCAACCTAAACCGTTCAGTCAAAAAGTCCAAGTTCCGAATGGTCACTCTACAAACCATTCTCCCATTGTTGGAGAAGGGTGTTTGGATGTGCTCCATAGATCTCAAGGATGCGTATTATCATATCAGAATACATCAAACGTCCAGGAGACATTTGCGCTTCAGCCTAGGAGGCAGTCATTTTCAGTTCCGTGCGCTGCCCTTTGGTCTCACCACAGCCCCAGGGTGTTCACCAAATGCTTGGCAGTAGTGACTGCTCACCTGAGAAGTCTAGGATTCCAGGTGTTTCCGTTCTAGACGACTGGCTCCTAACTGCCACCTCCAAGCATCTACTTCTACGGAGCCTGCAAGCCACAATATTACTGGGCAATTCCCTTGGAATCACCTTCAATTGGCCAAAGTCTGTGTTGCGGCCATCTCAAAGAATAAGATTCATAGGGGTAGAAATAGATTCAATCCAGATGCGGGTCTATCTACCTGCAGACAGAATTCAAACCATTCAAAATCAAGTTCGAGCCTTACTCCCCGGTCCAAAGCCCCAGCCAGAATGGTCCTACAGCTATTGGGATCCATGTCTGCCACAGTTCTGCTAGTTCCCTTGGCAAGGTTACATGAGAATCCTCCAGTGGCTTCTTTCAACTCAGTGGTCCTTTCAGGAACTCCCTCTCAATCATCTCATATGGATCACAGAATCTTGCAAACGGGACCTTCGCTGGTGGCTAGTGTCCTCCAATTTGGATCAGGGACGACCCTTTGTTCTTCCTCCTCCGGCGACCACTTTGACCACGGACGCCTCCCAGATGGGGTGGGGGGGCATTCCCTGGGCAGGTCAGTCCAAGGCAAATGGCACCCGGAAGAGACCCCTCTTCACATCAACATCCTAGAAATGAGGGCAGTACTCCTGTCCCTTCAAGCCCTTCACGATTATCTCCCTCAGGGCGTAATTGCTGTTCACTCAGACAACATGTCAGTTGTCTGGTACCTGAACAAACAGGGAGGGACCAGATCCTATCCTCTTTGCAGAGAAGCGATGAGAGTTTGGGAATGGGCAGTCTCGACCAAACACTTCCTAGTGGCTACTCACATACCGGGCAAGTCCAATGTCATAGCCGACAGGTTGAGCAGAACCATTCTCTCTCCTCACGAATGGTCTCTGAATACGACAGTTACAAGGCAGATTTTCAGTGAATGGGGAGTTCCGTGTTGTGACCTCTTCGCGACTCCTCTGAATGCGAAGTGCAAAGAATTTTTCTCCCTAACCCCGGCTCCGGGGAAGAGCCCCATGGACACATTAGTCCATCCTTGGCCCACCGGCCTGCTTTATGCCTTCCCTCCAGTTCCTCTCCTCCCCAGGGTGATTCAAAAGGCATCTCTCTTAGGGAGCAAGATGATCTTAATTGCTCCTTACTGGCCTTGTCAAGTGTGGTTTCCCTATTTTCGGAAACATGCTCTGGAAGGTCCATGGTTCCTGGACCAGGTCCCAGACCTACTGATTCATCAGTCGGGACTACTACACCAGTCCCCTACACACCTTAAAATTGACAGCCTGGTTCCTCCTCTTCCGACGATAGTCAGGAGACATGCACTGGATCCAGATGTTGTGCACATATTATCTTCAGCCCACAAGTCTGCTACAAAGAAACTGTATTCAAGTAAATGGAAAAGGTTTGCTATTTGGGCTCAACTCCGGGGCCTGGACCCCATTTCTACTCCCGTGGCAGAAGTACTCAAATTCCTGACCTCTCTTTTCAATCAAGGCTCTTCAGTTTCTACCATCAAAGTACAATTGGCAGCAATTTCTAATTTTCATGAATCCATAGACCCACCTTTAATGAGCAACAGATTGTGTAAGACCTTCTTGAAAGGTGCTGCTCTATTAAGACCTCCGATTTCTCATCCTGCACCTCCATGGGATCTCGATATAGTGTTGCATGCCTTGACTTCTTTCCCCTTTGAACCAGCAGCTACCTGTGATCTAAAGTTTCTATCATGGAAGACAGCCTTTTTAGTGGCGATTACTTCAGCCAGAAGGGTTTCAGAACTTCAAGCTTTGTCAGTGAAACCTCCGTACTTGGTTTTTCATACAGACAGGGTGTCCCTCAGACCAAATCCTTCTTTTGTTCCTAAAGTTTGTTCTACTTTATGCTTGCAACAATCATTAGAGCTTCCAGTTTTTTTCCCAAAATACTCCAATAAAGCGGAGTTTATTTTCCACACACTAGATGTCCACAGACAGTTACGTTTTTATTTAGATAGGACCAAACAATCAAGGTAAACAGATCAGTTGTTTGTATCCTTTGCAGAAAACAAATTGGGCAACGCCGTCACAAAGGTCACTATTGCCAAATGGATCAGGGACTGTATTACTCAAGCTTATATTTATTCTAACAAAGAGCTTACCACCTCTGTTAAGGCTCATTCTACAAGGGCTATGGCTACTTCGGTAGCATTTCATTCTAAGCTTGCTATTGGTGACATTTGTGCTGCGGCTACATGGTCTTCGCCGCACACCTTTATTTCTCACTACAAATTAGATGTGGCATCTAGAGGACGAGCTTCATTTGGTTCCACAGTGCTCAGGAGTGTTTTCCAATGAGCCACCCGGGATTTTGGCGCTAGGGACGCTGTCCCATCAGTCAGAATGTAGGCGAGATAGGATCACATAACATCTTTTAGTTATGTACTCACCATAACTTCAGATGTTTGGGATCCATCTCCCATTCTAATAACCACCCTCCTTCCCCCTTCCTTGGAGATCAGAGGATATCAGAAGGTCCGAATCCTGTTGTTTCATCTTGAAACATCTAACAATGTTATATAAACAAGCTGTGCATGTGTGCATGAATGCGGACAAACAAGATCTGGGGGATTAGTGGTGGTGCATCCTGGGATAAAGATAGCTCAGCCAATTAGAGGCCTCACTCTATAGCATAAGCGTGCTGAGTCGGAGCCGAGGGATCGGCTCCGAACCCATCAGTCAGAATGTAGGCGAGATGGATCCCAAACATCTGAAGTTATGGTGAGTACATAACTAAAAGTTATTACAACGTGAAAGCGCTAACTGTCCGAGGCATTTCGTTTTGAATAAAGGATTTATCATACGTGTTTTGGTGAATTTTTGGTGTTCCATCCTTTGGTGTACCCTCGGATTTGTTTATCTTACATATTGGAATATTGTCGTTACGAGGGTCCTTTACTCAGCAGTGAGGTTTGTTGTGTGCTTTTTATAAGTTTATTTAAGTTTAAGTTACAAAGCCTCATTTCTGATGTGTTTGTGTGTAATAAAGCTGCTTGAACAGAACCCACAAATGTTTGTCTGTTTTATCCTGACCAGACGAGCAACAATGTGTCAGAACTGGGATTAGAACAGCTACTTCTTTGAGCCATGAGGTGCAGAGTTGAAGGTTAAAGCAGACTAAGCAGGTTGAGTGAAACGGAGCACAGACAAATGAAAATGGGTCAGAAATGAGCTAAAAGTAAATAAAACTGCACAAATGATTTATTGGGCAAAGAAAATGAAACAGCGCATTTATAGGACAAAAAATGCATTATTAATCAACAAGTAGCACAAAAACATAGAAGCACAAAACACGAATGAAACTTATAAAAAATAATAAAGCATAAAAACCAGTTTACAGGAACAGACTACACTTTAATATGACCACTTTTGGCAGCATAAAACTGTCTGACTTCTTCAGATTAACTGAACATAAAACATCACTTCCTTTTATACAAAATCAGTCACATGATCCGTGAATAATACATTTTTTAAAAACTTTACATTCAATTGAAATAAAATAAAATGCACTACAACACCATGGACTTTAGTGAGTTATCAGCACCTTTGATAGAGCTGACATGCAAAAATGTTGCATGGTCATGGCTAGAACAACACCAGAGAGCATTTGATAACTTCAAACAGAAAATTGCTAACCCGCCTACATTAAGATACTATGATGTCCACAAAACAGTAGTTCTTACATGTGATGCTTCAAAGTTTGGTCTTGGTTCAGTTATTCTTCAAGAGGGCAGACCAGAAAGAACTTTTGGCAATTGTGTTCACATGTTCGAAGTTCCATGATTACATTTATGGCTGAGCAATCCACATAGAAACTGACCATCAACCCCTAGTTACTATTTTAAAGAAACCTGTGCATTCTGCTCCAGTAAGACTACAAAGAATAATGCTCAAATTGCAAAGCTATAATTTCAGAATGGTCTGTACGAAAGGTAAACTTCTTTATCTGACTGATACCTTATCCAGATCACCCAGAAATACCAAAGAACAGCTTGACGCGGAGAATTTTCAATTTGATGTCATGGAAGTGCATAATATTTTTACCACAAGACTTGATGAGCTAAGAGATCATACAAAGACTGATCCAATTTTACTAAAGCAACCACTTCATCAGTATAGGATGGCCATCAAAGCAATCCTGTGTACCGCCAGAAGTGCAACCTTACTTTCCATACAGAGATGACATGCTGATGGAACATGGTATCATTTTCAAAAGTCCAAATGTTGTCGTTCCTACTTCCTTACAATGTGAATACATTCAGATTTTACATTGTGGCCGCCCAGGTTCCAATTCTACCAAAAGAGGCAAGAGGACTAGTATTTTGGCCTTCTCTAGCAAAAAACGGAACAGCCCAAAGGCACGCACCCTCTTCAATGCTCAAGAATTATAACAGAAAATTATGTAGCACCCAACATCCTGGTCTTAAATAGTAAAGATTTAAAGAAACATTACAAAAATAAGTATATAATGACAATTCCATTAAAATTAAATACTTGTGGAAAATCTTCTGGTAGTTACTACATGTAAATGTTAAAACTAAAAAGAACAACAAAATAATACTTATAAATATGAGTATAAATGAATCAAAATACAATATTATAAAGAAAGATTGATTGGCATAATCCACATAATTATACATGAGGATAAAGAGTACATCTTATTAATGTTATTAATGGGATAACTCACCTCTATACATTGTTGTTGAGGAATCATAATGCCAATCAAAATACGTGTGGATTATTGATAGCTTAGTAAGTTCACACAAACTAAATAAGCGTATCACTATCTGTATATATAAACTTTTTTCTACCTACCATTTTATACAGTCCATATTCTCATTTTGGTTTAACAAATGAATGGAGTTATCTCCAATTTTGTCTATTGATATGTCCTTTACGGTGGCAGAGATGAATGGTCAGTTATCTTAGAATTTCTGACCAAACAATCTTGTTTTGCTCATTTATTTATTCATCATTTATGTTAGCAGAGATGAAGTGTCGGCTATCAGAAGGCTTATACTGAATAGATTGACCACTGATTGTAAGGGACATTTAGACAAACATTTTTGTTTGCTATCCAGCGGCAAGTTTAATATATGGACATTCATACTTTTGTATACAGTGTGTGGTTGTTTGAGTTGTTGAACCGGACATAAATAACTCTGATAGTTATTATATATTTGGTATACTCAGTGCTTACACATTTCAGTAAGAATAGTTGATTTAGTTCACAGCAATATTCTTTTGGGTCAGGAGCTGGATTTAGACACATTATTTGGTATGGATTTGAGTGGAATTTTGCAAGGTCTTTCAGCTGACAAGGACAGCCTTGATGCTTTTGGTTTTAATACCAATAATGTACATAATTCAAATAATAGTGCAGCTGATGCTAGACAGAGATGTGGGTCGGTCTTTCAAAAATTAAACAGAAACATGAAGTCCCTCAGATCAAACATCTGGCACTTGAAATTATTCAAGGCCTACAAGTTTAAAGATATCACACCAAGAGGTCTTAGGATCCGTCTTCAACCACTTGTGTCAAATGTTGATACTCAGTTGTCACAGGATTGGGCTTCAGCTCAACATCAGGCCTCAATGCTTTTTGTTGACACCTTATCTAGTTATTATGAGAGAACTATTGAATCTCAAATAGCAGAAATTCAAACATTTTGTTTGGAAGCTCAAGTATTTGCAACTGAAGTTTTTTTTCCAGGAATATATTTCTGATTTAGCTAAAGACTTAGCCAGTTTAGAACAACAATTGATGAAGAGGAAAATACATAAATTTAATAGGGATTTAGCTGATTATGACAAAGGTAAACCCTTTGTCACATCCAAGAATGTTAGGTTTACTGACAGAACTAAGAAAAATAATAAAGGCAGGAAAAGGCCAAGATCTATACTGAGAAGGACAGAATCCACACTTAGTGGCACATCAGGGGATGAGACCTCATCTGTTACAGATTATGATGTCCCTTCATGCCAGGCGTCCCCAGCTGCTAAGAGAAAGCAGCCGGCCCCTTTAGACACAAGACACGAAGGGGAGGGAGGAAGCACAGAAATAGACATAGGAACATCTACTCTGCAGGCTTTACTACAACAAATTGTGAAACAATAAATAATGCTCTTAATATTTCATCATTTGAACTATTACCTGTAGACTAACAAGTATTGAATAAAGGCCTCAATTTTGTTCCCACTGCACCTGTTTCTGAATATAATTTGTTACAAGATGTTAATGGTTTTTGTAGATTGTTAAACCTTAAGCTATTTTTTTTCAGGTCATGACAATACTCAAAGATCTACTGGTTTCAAATTTGGTAAATCTGCCTTTACACCACCCATGGACGAACTTGTTTCCATCTTCAGAGAATGTGTCATGAAAGATTTACATTTTTCAACATTATATCAACCCATTAGAAACAATCTTACTCAAGCCGAGAGATTTGCTCTTTCCGAGCTTCAACATAACCATGACATTGTCATCACTCCAGCTAATAAAGGGGGGAGGAATTGTGGATGTTAAGTTGTGCATCTCACCTTCATTCTTGCTGGATGGGTTCGGAGCCGACCTCGGCTCCGACTCGGCCACTCTAAAAGCTCGAGAGTTGGTTCCACCGGCTCAAGGCTCCCCTTATATCCCACAATGCTAGGCGGTATTACCTCAGATCTCGTTTGCCGCTACAGCTATCGAGGTGTGTTGCTTCAACCGGCTCCAGGTTAGTGTACTAAACAGTTTAAAAAAAACTTATAAAATCCCTTACTTTAAAGGATTTTATTCCCTTTCCTGTGTTTTCTCTCTCTCCTTACCACAAGAACTTATCTGTTCTTCCCTTAGGCCTTCGGGTCCTCCCATCCCTCCTAGAGTGTGTGTGTTTTTTTGTAGGGACTTTAAAACTATCTAAACTTGTTAGTTTAAATTAGTTTTATTTTAGTCAACAGTGTAATCGGTGTGTTTGTGTTGGGTGTGATTGCACTTGTTTTTGAAATGTCCAAGGATTCGAAGGTCTCAGGCTTCAAGAAGTGTGACTCGTGCTGTCAGAAAATGTCTCTGACAGATGGTCACACTTCTTGTGTACTACCTGGGACCTTTACACCTGCAGGACTCTTGTGCTGTATGCCATGGCTTCAGCCCTAGAGTCCTGCAGGAAAGAAAGAACAAGCTCATTTTACGGGCTTGCTAAAGCCTGAGGGTCCCCGACTGTTTCTTGGGGAAACCTTCTAAGGCTTCGAGGTCTACGACTCCAGCTACTGAGTCAACACCTAAGACATCGAAGTCTACTACTACATCGGCTCCGGCTGGAGCCGATGAGACTCGAACTTCTACTTCTGTAGTTCCCTCGGCTCCGGCTGGAGCCGAGGTATTGGAAATATCTGAGTCGGCTCCGATCAGACTATCGGAACCGACATCTAGGAAGAGGTCAAGGTCACCGTCCCTTGGCTCCGTTCATTCGGCTCCAGCATCTCCCTTGCTGTCTGAACGGAGCCATAGAACTCACTCCTCTAGGTCATCGAGGCTTTCTGACCATGACCTTCAGAGGGTAGTGAGTCGACTTCTTAAGTCCGAGGCACTGGCCCAAATGCTTCAGAGCCCGACTCATCAGTCGATGCTTAACCCTATCTCTCAAAATATTCCTCCTCCGACTCCTTTGAGCTCGGAGCCGGGGCGTTTCGGACCCGAGACTGTGGTAGCGTCGGAGCCGATACAATTGTCTTCGGCACCGTCATCGGCTCCGATTTCTTCCTTGGAAGAATCTCGGCGCCGGACTTCCCTCGTCGGCTCCGAGGGGGTGAGTGGCATCGGACCCTTGTCCGACCCCGCTCTCCCTCTAGGCGCTTCGGCGCTGGTGAGTTCGGCTCCGACATCGGCCTCGGAGCCATCGCTGTCGGTGCTAAGGGAGGTTTTCAGCTTTTCGGAGCGGGGACCTCTGGCTCTGCCTGACAGGGGTGCCTTCGAGGTCATGCGGAGTGTGTTGGAACCCGGTTCAACTCCACAGTCGGCTCCGTCCGTCCCTCCCTCGTCGGTGCCTCAGGTAATGTCTACTCACTCCCTCATCGCAGACAGCAGAGAGCCAGCTCCTCAAGAATCCCCTGTGGGGATCTCATCCTCTTCCGAGGCCTCTCCTGAATTGGCAGGGGAGCCCCCTAGGAAGAGAAAGTGCAAGAGGAAGCACATAGACTCACCTGAGTCTGTCACCTCTGGCACAGATTTAGAGGATTCTGAGGGTTCCCCCTGTTCCCCTTCTGAGGATGTCTCCTTTGCAGACATTCTAGAGATCTTGAAACAGAGGGGAAATTGACCAGCCCTTAACCCTTCGGAGGATGAATCTGTGTATCTTGAGGCGTTCGGCTCTCGCCCTTCCACCTCCTGGGTGTTCCCCCCTTTTTGACCCCCTTATGCAGGTGGTAGCTAAAAAGGCTTGGACGGCTCCTGACTCTGTGGACCCCACCCCCAGGAGACCTTCAAAGTTCATTACAGCACCAGCAGATAAGCAATTTCTGACTAAGGGAGTTTCTGTGGATGCTATGGTGGTAGCTGCCGCCACTAAGAAGGAGCTAGCTGATCCTTCGGTGCCTGTCCATCCCCCTAACAAGGAATCTAGGTCTATGGACAGGTACGGGAAGCGGATGTTTTCATCAGCGACCTTTGCTATGCGTTCGCTGAACTACCTCTGTCATTTCACTCGTCTTCAAAGAGACTTGATCAAGGAAGCGAGTGAGATGTTAAAGGATCCTGCAGCTGCGGGTTTTCAGGACAAGATGAACGCTCAGCTGGCTACCCTAAATTCTATAGCTAACTCCTCCATGCGCCTCCTTTCATATGCGGCTGATGGAGCGAGCAGAGCCGCAGGGACAGGTGTGGCTTTACGCCGGCATGCCTGGATGCGGCTATGCAATTTTGCGGACCCCTTTAAAATGTCTTTCACTAATTCCCCGTTTGATGGATCATCCCTCTTTGGTCCTCAAGTGAAATAAACCTTGACGAGGTGCGAGACGGATGGCAAAATTCTTTCTGCCGTCGGAGTCCGTTTTTTTAATCCTTCTAGGCCTTACCCCAAAGGCCAGAAAAGTGGAAAAATGTGGTTCCGCAAACAATCTCAAGGGACTTTGCCTGACGCACAGAGTCGGTTCCCCTCTAGAGGCAGAGGGGGGAACAATAATGATAGACGTCGCCCTAGAGGCAGGGGGGGTCCTCAGAACCAGGGCAATCGAGAAACTTTTTCCGATAAGCCCTTCCAGCATCCCTGAGGTGTTACCCGACTGTCCACCTTTGGAGGCAGTCGGGGGAAGATTATCACTGTACCCAGAAGCCTGGCGATCCCTAACTCAAGACAAGTGGGTACAGTCCATCATTTCCGAAGGCTATTCCATTCCATTCTTTCGCATTCCAAATCAGTCAAAAAAATCCCTTCCAGATGTTCCACTGGGGATTATGGCGGCTGCTATCCCTATACTTCTATTAGCCAGATTTCACATGAGAATCCTTCAATGGATGCTCTTCACACAATGGTCGTACCAACAACTTCCAATGTCCCACACCATTGTGATAACGCAAGCATGCAAGAATCATCTTCTTTGGTGGATTTCTTCTCCTCAGCTCTTCCTAGGAAGACCCTTTGTCCCTCCCCCTCCGGTTGCTACTCTGACAACGGACGCCTCCCTGATCGGGAGGGGGGGGGCATTATCAGGGCAGAACAGTCCAGGGCATATGGCAACCAGATGAACGCCACTTGCATATAAATGTTCTAGAGATGAGAGCAGTGCTTTTAGTGTTGCAAGCCCTTCAAGACTCTCTTCCCTTGGGAACGATAGCAATTCAGACGGACAACATGTCTGTAGTGTGGTATATCAACAAACAAGGCGGAACCAGGTCCTACCCTCTATGTCGAGAAGCACTCAGACTGTGGCAATGGGCGATTTCTTCTCAGCGGTTTCTGATAGCAACGCACATCCCCGGAAAGTCCAATCTCATTGCGGACAAATTGAGCAAAGCTATTCTCATGCCTCACGAGTGGTCTCTGAAAAATTCAATCTTGGAGAAAATTTTTCTCAAGTGGGGCCAGTCTTGCTGCGACCTTTTTGCTACTGCCCAAAACAGCAAGTGCAAAGATTATTTCACCCTCTTTCCTCTTCCAGGCCATCCCAGCAGGGACGCTCTAGTCCAAGTTTGGCCCCGGGGACTTCTGTATGCATTTCCTCCCTTCCCACTAATTTCTCAAGTGATACAGAAAGCTATCGCTCAGAAGGCCTCATTGATCCTCATTGCCCCTTACTGGCCTCGACAGGTTTGGTTCCCCTTTCTACACCAATTTCTTTTGGAGCAACCCTGGCATCTGGACCTAGTTCCAGATCTTTTGATCCATCAGTCGGGTCAGTTAAATCGCTCCCTCCCCTCTCTGAACCTCACTGCTTGGTTCCTCCAATTCCAACCTTAGCCAGGCTTCCTCAAATATCTCACTCAGTTCAAGATATTTTGATAGCTTCCCATAAATCTTCCACCCGGAAGATTTATCTTAGTAAGTGGAAATGTTTCTCCTATTGGGCTCAAGGAAGGGACATAGATCCTTTCACTGCTCCCATTCAAATAGTCCTTGATTTCCTAGCCGAACTATTCCATGCAGGTCCATCTCCATCTACTCTTAAGGTTCAATTGGCAGCTATATCTAACTTTCATGTGGGCATCTCAGATTCTGCCATCATGTCTCACAAGCTTTGCAAAGCTTTCTTGAAGGGAGTTTTTCTTCTTAAGCCTCCTGTAAGAAATCCTCCTCCTTCTTGGGACCTTAATTTAGTTCTCGCATCTTTGATTCTCCCCCCTTTTGAACCTGCAGCTTCCTGTTCAATGAAATTGCTATCCTGGAAGACTCTCTTTCTGGTAGCCATTACTTCGGCTAGAAGGGTCTCAGAGCTTCATGCACTCAGCAGTCGACCACCATATCTTTTGTTTCATAAGGATAGGGTATCCTTACGGACCAATCCATCCTTTTTACCTAAAGTAGCCTGTGTGGCAAATCTAAATCAAAACATTGACCTTCCTGTGTTTTTTCCTAACTATTCTAACAGGTCTGAACAAAAATTACATTGGCTAGATGTTCATCGACAATTAAGGTATTATTTGGATAGGACCAAACAGACCAGAAAAACTGACCAATTGTTTGTCTCTTATGCAGAAGGCAGAAAGGGCCTTCCAGTTTCGAAAGTATCACTCTCCAGATGGCTTACATCCTTGATTTCCTTTGTCTATGAGATTAGGCACCAAAAGTTGCCTAACAGACCTAAGGCTCATTCAACTAGAGCTTTGGCTACTTCTATAGCTTTCCAAGACAGGCTGCCTATTGATACTATTTGTGCAGCAGCTACATGGGCTACTCCTCACACTTTCATTTCTCATTATAAGTTGGATTTAGCTTCTAGACATAGAGCTAACTTTCGTTCCACTGTACTCAAAAGTCTGTTCCGATAGGCCACCCGGGACAAGGTGCTAGGGAAGCGGTCCCATCCAGCAAGAATGAAGGCGAGATGGACAACTTAACATATAGAAGTTATGTTCTTACCATAACGTTCCATGTTAGTTGTCTTCTTCTCGCCTTCTTTCTTGCGTCCCACCCTCCTTCCCCCTAGCCTGGACAGACCTAGAGGAGTTTGATTGTGACCTTTCTTCCTACCACCTCTATTGTATATATGTATATACTATACTATGTATATATTCCTTCATCAGGTTCAGGTCACCTTCTTCCTTTCTTTTTATAGAGGTGGGTTTTCCCTTTCCAGTAGTTCTGGAATTATTTTTGGCTGAGCCTAGCTTACAAACGAGATCTGAGGTAATACCGCCTAGCATTGTGGGATATAAGGGGAGCCTCGAGTCGGTGGAACCAACTCTCGAGCTTTTAGAGTGGCCGAGTCGGAGCCGAGGTCGGCTCCGAACCCATCCAGCAAGAAAGAAGGCGAGAATAAGACAACTAACATGGAACGTTATGGTAAGAACATAACTTCTATTTATGGATCATTCTAAGTACAAGCGGAGGCCTTAAGACAACTGTTTGATGCTCGGTATTACATACAAATGGTTGTAGATTCCACACCCAACTTTAAGGTACAAATTGATTCCTTTTTGGATCTGGCAATTGAGGAGGGTATTATTACTAAACAGGTTGGTAAACAACTTAAAGTGGATGAACCTATGCCACAATACCTATACCTTCTCCCAAAAATACACAAAGATTCCAACGATCCCCCAGGTAGACCTATTGTTTCTGGTAGAGGATCCCTAACTGAACCATTATCTGCTTTTCTAACTTATTATCTGAAGCCACTACTACCCATGGTCAGATCAAGGATTCAAGACACTACAGAATTTCTAAACATTATCCAGGATTCTCAGTTAGAAGCACACTGGTGGTTATGCACATTGGATGTTTCATCCTTATATACAAGTATCCCCCATGATGCTGGTATTTTGGCCATTTCATATTGGTTGAAGAAATCGGAATTATATTCCACTGGCTTTAATAATTTTTTGGTGAAACTTATGGAATATGTTCTGCGCAAAAACATTTTCTATTTTGATGGAAAACCATATTGGCAAATCAAAGGTATTGCAATGGGGGCATCTTTTGCCCCCATATATGCAGATTTATTTATGGGATTCTTTGAACAATCCTATATATATGATGTCCATCAGAATCTTTATATGAACCATTTAGATATCTGGAGAAGATATCTAGATGATTGCTGGATGGTGTGGCGTGCTAATAAAGACCAGGTGGCTGATTTTGTAGGTTATCTGAATAACAATCCCTTTGACATACAATTTACTGTCAACATAGAGCATCAAGAGATTGTTTTTTTGGATGTTGTGGTCTCAAGACTTTCAGATGATACATTGGCCACCTCTGTTCATAGAAAATTCCCTCAATATAACACATTGCTTCATGCAACCAGTTCTCACCCGCGCCACATCATCAGCAATATTCCTAAATCTCAGTTTTTGCGCATGAAACGCATATGTTCTTCACAAGAACAACATCAAGTTTGTAGACAAGATTTGGCTAATAGGCTTATCAACCGTGGGTATACTAAGCATCACATATCCAATACTATTGACCAGACCAACCATGTGACACGTTCAAATCTATTACAATACAAACATTTGAAACAAGATGACAATTCTAATTCTGTCCAACCAATCAGGCTTGTAACTACTTATGGAAATAACACATCCAGATTCAGGGAAATCATCAATAGACACTGGGACATATTAAAATCTCATGAATTTCTTAATGAGATTTTACCAGAGCAATGTGCTTTCTCATATCGCAGGGGACGCACTATACACTCTCGCCTTACTCATTATAAGAGGTACACACCTGAGATGACTGTCCAAACCACGTTATTTGGTGATCCATTGGTTGTCTGTTTTCCTTGTGGTCATTGTAGTGCCTGTCAACATATCTTAAAAACCAAGGAATTCTCTATTAAAAACACATCAAAAGTTTATAATATCACCATCTTTGGTAATTGCAGCTCAGATTGAGTCATTTATTTGGCCACCTGTACTTGTTCTGCTTTTTATGTGGGTCAGACATCTAGGCCAGTTAAACTCAGAATTAGTGAACATTTTAGTGCGATCAGAAATAAAAGGTTGTCTAATGCTCTATGCAAACATATTACCAATCACCCCACTGCTGTTTTCAAATTTGTGATTATTGACAAGATTCAAATGCATAGGAATTTTAAAGTAGGTTGGCACACGAAGCTCAATAATATGGAAAACATGTGGATAACCAGATTAGGAGCATTGTTCAAACCTGGGCTTAATGAAATAGAATAACATGTTTACAATTATTTAGTTTGTGTGAACTTACTAAGCTATCAATAATCCACACGTATTTTGATTGGCATTATGATTCCTCAACAACAATGTATAGAGATGAGTTATCCCATTAATAACATTAATAAGATATACTCTTTATCCTCATGTATAATTATGTGGATTATGCCAATCAATCTTTCTTTATAATATTGTATTTTGATTCATTTATACTCATTTATAAGTATTATTTTGTTGTTCTTTTTAGTTTTAACATTTACATGTAGTAACTACCAGAAGATTTTCCACAAGTATTTAATTTTAATGGAATTGTCATTATATACTTATTTTTGTAATGTTTCTTTAAATTTTTACTATTTAAGACCAGGATGTTGGGTGCTACATAATTTTCTGTTATAATTCTTGAGCATTGAAGAAGGCTTTGTATAGCCGAAACCGGTCTGTTGTTTGTTGTGAGCCATTTATATGGCTTTAACTTTTTGAAATAATTAAATAATTGTCCTGCTTTACCATTGTGCTGGTCCACATTTTGTTTTACTTCTCTAGCAAAAGACATTGATAAAGTGCTTTCTTCTTGTTCAGTGTGTGACAGTACTAAGCTGCATTTGCAAAAAGAGCCACTTCAGCTAAATCAAATTCATGAACTACTTTGGTCAACAGTAGCAACTGACATATTTGAATGGAACAGTCAACATTACTTAGTGTTGGTAGACTCGATCAAACTAGTTTGAGATTGATTTGCTACCAAAACTAATGTCCAGTGCTAAATGAACAGGCAGATGGTGTTGGAACCAATACTAGTAAACCGAAAATACAACACCTCGAATCCACAGGCAGCAATGTTTAATGAACAGAAACCAGTACAAATAAAATAAACGCACTAGTCACAGTACCAAACAAAAGAATGTATTAACATTCTCTGTATTGTCGTTTTCGTCATCAACTTCGTCAGATAGCCGTTAGCTTTCATTCGTCCCCTTATTTATAGGGCTACCAATTAATTCCTCGCCAATGAAATAAACAATTCAATTACATAAATATCCTAGTGTGTTTTGATAAAAATTTGAATATGAATAAAAATTGTGTCACTCTATTTGATATATAATACTAAAATTATTACAAACTCAAATATTTAGTACAAAATATATGTTTAAAAATATATACATATGTAAAAATATATAAAAATATATATATTAAAAATATAAATTTGTAAAATTGAACACAATTGCTCCCTCTAGTGACTTGTATGGACCTGTTTTCTCAAAAAACAGATCCATTATACCAAAACATACTCAAAATGCATGTTATAATGTAATATAAAATAAAAAAACTTCTCATAATGATTTTAAAAGAACTGAATAAAAAAAATGTATCAAAGTTTAGCAGATCTCAATTTTAGTACTGGACCCAGGGAAATCATATCGTTCAAACCTGGGAACCTAGTGGACTCAAGTACAATTTGCCAACATAATTCTCTATATTCCACCCGGGTTTCCCACATTCCTCCCCTAGGGTCAAATTCCACTACCTCTAACACAAAAAACTGGAATTTAGCTTCTTTACATGTTTTGGTGTGTTTGTATAATGCATTACTATCCTTCTTAGTCCTAATGTCATATAGATGTTCGTAAATTCTTTGTTTTAACTTCCTTTCACTTTTGCCAACATAAAAGGAATCACATTCTTTGCATACTGATAAATATATTATTCCTTTTGTATTACAATTAATGTATGTATTCAAATGGAGTTTCCTTTTTCTAGCTTTTAGGTAATAACAGTCACCAATCATTAAATGGGTACAAAAGTTACATGCTCCACATTTAAACAGTCCTCTTTTATTTTGTATCCCCTTATTCATACCTACATTCTTTGAACCCCTCTCTATTAGATTTTTTATAGTGTTTCCTTTACGGTAAATGTATTTAAGACTGTCATCAAATATGAAGTTGAGATCTGATAATTTGGCAAAATTTCCCCACTCTTTATCTATAATTTTCCTTATCAGGCCAGACTGGCCATCATAAGTGGTTATAATACCTGTACCATACGTGTCTAGTGGCTGCTCTTTGATACCCATTGTAACTTCTTTTTCAACTGTGCCTATAATTGGGGCAAACCTGGTGTTCCTACCTTCCAGTACCTCTATCAATATTTCATCAAATAAATTACCAGGGTAACCCCTATTTAAAACAGTTCTTTCAACCATTCACATTCCTTTTGAACCCTCATTGTCAGAAGTCATCCTACTTACACGGACTAACTGACCCTTAATCACCCCTCTTTTTTGTGAATAGGGGTGAGAACTGTTGTAATGCAGATAAGAGTTCAAAAACGTCTCTTTTCTATAAACTTTCAAAACAAATTGATTTCCATCTTTTGTGATGGATACGTCTAAATAATTTAATACGTGATGTTCAAATTTAGATGTTAAACGTAAAAAAAGTGGTCGTATTATTAAGATAGTCGACCAGGTTCTCAAAAGATGTTTGATCCCCTTTCCACAATAGACCCAGGTCATCTAGGAATCTGCCAAAGAAAACCCAGGACCCATTGTACTTGGAATTTAGTAAAAAATGATTTTCCCAATAAGCCATAATAATGTTGGCATAAGTGGGAGCACAATGTGCTCCCA
This sequence comes from Protopterus annectens, assembly GCF_019279795.1. Classification (NCBI taxonomy): domain Eukaryota; kingdom Metazoa; phylum Chordata; order Ceratodontiformes; family Protopteridae; genus Protopterus; species Protopterus annectens. Next base: position 531,197,683 of record NC_056750.1, on the reverse strand, counting down.
TAGCCACACCTCTCACTTGTTTGAAGTATTCCCCTTCAAAAAATATAAAGTTGTTCTTCAACACAATTTCCATAAGTACCAGTACAGTTCTAAATTCATTGTGTGTTAGTGTTTGGTGTTCAACCAACATTTCTTCAAACCATTCTAGACCAATGTTGTGAGGAATACTGGTAAACAGGTCTATAACATCAAGAGTACCAAAAGATAGTTCTTCAGAACATAATGAATTATCTAGTTTTCTTAATAGGTCCCATGAATCATTTAAAATGTTTTTATTGTTAACAACAAGACTCTTCACTTTTAAATCCACATATTTTGCAAGGGGTGCAGTTATAGAACCCTCAGCTGATACTATTGCTCTCAAGGGAGGATCATTGATATCCTTATGTATTTTTGGAATTCCGAAAATAGAAGATACTTTAGGTCTTTCTACTTTTAAATATCTAGAAGTTTCTAAATCAATTAACCCCTCCATTAGTAAATCATCAAGAAAAATGTGAATCTTTTTATAAGCTATATTAATCTCGTTTATGGAAGTTCTAATATAGTTCTCTGAATTATTTAAAATTTCAATCATTTTACCCTCATATATTATATGTTCCATAAACACCACTCCCCCTACCTTTATCGGGTTTCATAACCCTAAGATTTTTGTCATTACAGATTTCCTAGCATAGTTTTTTCTGGTAATGTCAAATTTTGCTTCACATGTTTTTGTTTTAAGGTAGTTCTTAGTGTGTTCTCCAATGTTATTTCAAAATTTTTTAACTGTGGATGTAGTGGAGGGTTAAAAGTACTCTTCCATCTCAAACTGTTTTCATTTCTTTCAGATGTTGTACCATTAAACATTAGTTGTAAATTCTTTTTCCTTAAAAATAGTTTAAGGTCCACCAATAACTTGAAAATATTTGTTTTCTGTGCAGGAATAAAACCAAACCCTTTAGAAAATAAATCAAAAGTAGTGGTGTTAATGGGATAGCTAGAATAATTAAAAATACTAAAATCTTTTTATGTCCATTTAAAACCTGTATTGGTTATACCTACCACTAGTTCCATCTTACTGGATTCCTCGTTTGGGGTCTCCATTGGTTGCCCTTGTAGTTTTTTGAATTATATTCAGCTGATTTTTTTGACCTAAGCCTTTCAGACCTTCTTAAAGGAGGAAATTCTGTAGTATCAAGATTTTCATCTGAAAAGAAAACATCCCCATTACCTTTATATTCCCCACTTTCACTAGTGTAACCACCACTATTTCTTCTCACCCTATATTTGGGCTTTGGGTAGTGGGTTTTGTTTTATATTCATTGAGATCCCTCTCTATCTTGTTGAATTTTCTATTTTGCACTTCAGTGCATCTAAGCTCTATGTTCTTTAATGTTTTAAAATATTTGGCTTTTTCTTCTATTGTAAAAACAAGTCACTAATAATACCCTTATTAATGTGTTCAATTTTAGAATACAGTTTCTCCATTTCATTCTCATTATTCTTTATAATTACTCTCATTATTTCCATTCCACATTTATCAAAAGCTGTTATCAAATTACAATAAAAGTCACTGCCTTCTACAACTTTGTTAGGATATTTACAAACTCTCAATCCTTTAGGCACTATATTTAAAGACAGGCAATGTTTCAAGTAGGAGTTGTCAATGTCCGTCATTTTAAACTTGTAGAGGAAAAAGTCCAAGTCCTCCAACATATTACTGTATGTCGCATTGTTACCAGACACAGAAGCTTTAATTTTAAAGTCAAATTTTACATTAAGAATGTCAGAAAGTTGTTTTTTGGTACCTGTCACATTTCCATTACTTTCAGTTGTTTTCTGGTTAGCGTTTGTGTTAGTAATACTCCTCGCTTCTTTAGGGGAATCTCCTTCATTGTTGTTGGTTAAAAATAGCCTAGGGAAACCGTCAATACTTGTATCAACCACTCTGTTATTTGTTTCCCTTGCTCGTTTATCGTTTTCTTGTGAAAATGCCACTCTCTCATTGTGAAGCGTTCGCCCTTCTGCTTCCTGGTTCCCTGAAAGTGGTAGCGACGATAGCAGCGTGGCCATGGATTGGCTTATGGGTGTCAGATGTCCCACCAACTGCGTCAGCTGACCAATAAGCTTGCGTAGCTCTCCAAGTTCAGAGCCATGCTGGAAACTGTCCATACCAAATGCTCCCTCTGAATCCATCCGTAAGAACCATGAACCAAATGAACAAGCGGATGGTGTTGGAACCAATACTAGTAAACCGAAAATACAACACCTCGAATCCACAGGCAGCGATGTTTAATGAACAGAAACCAGTACAAATAAAATAAACGCACTAGTCACAGTATCAAACAAAAGAATGTATTAACGTTCTCTGTATTGTCGTTTTCATCATCAACTCATCAGATAGCTGTTAGCTTTCATTCGTCCCCTTATTTATAGGGCTACCAATTAATTCCTCTCCAATGAAATAAACAATTCAATTACATAAATATCCTAGTGTGTTTCGATAAAAATTTGAATATGAATAAAAATTGTGTCACTCTATTTGATATATAATATTAAAATTACTACAAACACAAATATTTAGTACAAAATATATGTTTAAAAATATATACATATGTAAAAATATATAAAAATATATATATTAAAAATATAAATTTGTAAAATTGAACACAATTGCTCCCTCTAGTGACTTGTATGGACCTGTTTTCTCAAAAACCAGATCCATTATACCAAAACATACTCAAAATGCATGTTATAATGTAATATAAAATAAAAAACTTCTCATAGTGATTTTAAAAGAACTGAATAAAAAAATGTTATCAAAGTTTAACAGATCTCAATTTTAGTACTGGACCCAGGGAAATCATATCGTTCAAACCTGGGAACCTAGTGGACTCAAGTACAATTTGCCAAAATAATTCTCTATATTCCACCCGGGTTTCCCACATTCCTCCCCTAGGGTCAAATTCCACTACCTCTAACACAAAAAACTGGAATTTAGCTTCTTTACATGTTTTGGTGTGTTTGTATAATGCATTATTATCCTTCTTAGTCCTAATGTCATATAGATGTTCGTAAATTCTTTGTTTTAACTTCCTTTCACTTTTGCCAACATAAAAGGAATCACATTCTTTGCATACTGATAAATATATTATTCCTTTTGTATTACAATTAATGTATGTATTCAAATGGAGTTTCCTTTTTCTAGCTTTTAGGTAATAACAGTCACCAATTATTAAATGGGTACAAAAGTTACATGCTCCACATTTAAACAGTCCTTTTTTATTTTGTATCCCGTTATTCATACCAACATTCTTTGAACCCCTCTCTATTACATTTTTTATAGTGTTTCCTTTACGGTAAACGTATTTAAGACTGTCATCAAATATGAAGTTGAGATCTGATAATTTGGCAAAATTTCCCCACTCTTTATCTATAATTTTCCTTATCAGGCCAGACTGGCCATCATAAGTGGTTATAATACCTGTACCATACGTGTCTAGTGGCTTCTCTTTGATACCCATTGTAACTTCTTTTTCAACTGTGCCTATAATTGGGGCAAACCTGGTGTTCCTACCTTCCAGTACCTCTATCAATATTTCATCAAATAAATTACCAGGGTAACCCCTATTTAAAAACAGTTCTTTCAACCATTCACATTCCTTTTTGAACCCCTCATTGTCAGAAGTCATCCTACTTACACGGACTAACTGACCCTTAATCACCCCTCTTTTTTGTGAATAGGGGTGAGAACTGTTGTAATGCAGATAAGAGTTCAAAAACGTCTCTTTTCTATAAACTTTCAAAACAAATTGATTTCCATCTTTTGTGATGGATACGTCTAAATAATTTAATACGTGATGTTCAAATTTAGATGTTAAACGTAAAAAAAGTGGTCGTATTATTAAGATAGTCGACCAGGTTCTCAAAAGATGTTTGATCCCCTTTCCACAATAGACCCAGGTCATCTAGGAATCTGCCAAAGAAAACCCAGGACCCATTGTACTTGGAATTTAGTAAAAAATGATTTTCCCAATAAGCCATAATAATGTTGGCATAAGTGGGAGCACAATGTGCTCCCATAGCCACCTCTCACTTGTTTGAAGTATTCCCTTCAAAAATATAACGTTGTTCTTCAACACAATTTCCATAAGTACCAGTACAGTTCTAAATTCATTGTGTGTTAGTGTTTGGTGTTCAACCAACATTTCTTCAAACCATTCTAGACCAATGTTGTGAGGAATACTGGTAAACAGGTCTATAACATCAAGAGTACCAAAAGATAGTTCTTCAGAACATAATGAATTATCTAGTTTTCTTAATAGGTCCCATGAATCATTTAAAATGTTTTTATTGTTAACAACAAGACTCTTCACTTTTAAATCCACATATTTTGCAAGGGGTGCAGTTATAGAACCCTCAGCTGATACTATTGCTCTCAAGGGAGGATCATTGATATCCTTATGTATTTTTGGAATTCCGAAAATAGAAGATACTTTAGGTCTTTCTACTTTTAAATATCTAGAAGTTTCTAAATCAATTAACCCCTCCATTAGTAAATCATCAAGAAAAATGGGAATCTTTTTATAAGCTATATTAATCTCGTTTATGGAAGTTCTAATATAGTTCTCTGAATTATTTAAAATTTCAATCATTTTACCCTCATATATTATATGTTCCATAAACACCACTCCCCCTACCTTTATCGGGTTTCATAACCCTAAGATTTTTGTCATTACAGATTTCCCCTAGCATAGTTTTTTCTGGTAATGTCAAATTTTGCTTCACATGTTTTTGTTTTAAGGTAGTTCTTAGTGTGTTCTCCAATGTTATTTCAAAATTTTTTAACTGTGGATGTAGTGGAGGGTTAAAAGTACTCTTCCATCTCAAACTGTTTTCATTTCTTTCAGATGTTGTACCATTAAACATTAGTTGTAAATTCTTTTTCCTTAAAAATAGTTTAAGGTCCACCAATAACTTGAAAATATTTGTTTTCTGTGCAGGAATAAAACCAAACCCTTTAGAAAATAAATCAAAAGTAGTGGTGTTAATGGGATAGCTAGAATAATTAAAAATACTAAAATCTTTTTATGTCCATTTAAAACCTGTATTGGTTATACCTACCACTAGTTCCATCTTACTGGATTCCTCGTTTGGGGTCTCCATTGGTTGCCCTTGTAGTTTTTTGAATTATATTCAGCTGATTTTTTTGACCTAAGCCTTTCAGACCTTCTTAAAGGAGGAAATTCTGTAGTATCAAGATTTTCATCTGAAAAGAAAACATCCCCATTACCTTTATATTCCCCACTTTCACTAGTGTAACCACCACTATTTCTTCTCACCCTATATTTGGGCTTTGGGTAGTGGGTTTTTGTTTTATATTCATTGAGATCCCTCTCTATCTTGTTGAATTTTCTATTTTGCACTTCAGTGCATCTAAGCTCTATGTTCTTTAATGTTTTAAAATATTTGGCTTTTTCTTCTATTGTAAAAAACAAGTCACTAATAATACCCTTATTAATGTGTTCAATTTTAGAATACAGTTTCTCCATTTCATTCTCATTATTCTTTATAATTACTCTCATTATTTCCATTCCACATTTATCAAAAGCTGTTATCAAATTACAATAAAAGTCACTGCCTTCTACAACTTTGTTAGGATATTTACAAACTCTCAATCCTTTAGGCACTATATTTAAAGACAGGCAATGTTTCAAGTAGGAGTTGTCAATGTCCGTCATTTTAAACTTGTAGAGGAAAAAGTCCAAGTCCTCCAACATATTACTGTATGTCGCATTGTTACCAGACACAGAAGCTTTAATTTTAAAGTCAAATTTTACATTAAGAATGTCAGAAAGTTGTTTTTTGGTACCTGTCACATTTCCATTACTTTCAGTTGTTTTCTGGTTAGCGTTTGTGTTAGTAATACTCCTCGCTTCTTTAGGGGAATCTCCTTCATTGTTGTTGGTTAAAAATAGCCTAGGGAAACCGTCAATACTTGTATCAACCACTCTGTTATTTGTTTCCCTTGCTCGTTTATCGTTTTCTTGTGAAAATGCCACTCTCTCATTGTGAAGCGTTCGCCCTTCTGCTTCCTGGTTCCCTGAAAGTGGTAGCGACGATAGCAGCGTGGCCATGGATTGGCTTATGGGTGTCAGAAGTCCCACCAACTGCGTCAGCTGACCAATAAGCTTGCGTAGCTCTCCAAGTTCAGAGCCACGCTGGAAACTGTCCATACCAAATGCTCCCTCTGAATCCATCCGTAAGAACCATGAACCAAATGAACAAGCGGATGGTGTTGGAACCAATACTAGTAAACCGAAAATACAACACCTCGAATCCACAGGCAGCGATGTTTAATGAACAGAAACCAGTACAAATAAAATAAACGCACTAGTCACAGTATCAAACAAAAGAATGTATTAACGTTCTCTGTATTGTCGTTTTCATCATCAACTCATCAGATAGCTGTTAGCTTTCATTCGTCCCCTTATTTATAGGGCTACCAATTAATTCCTCTCCAATGAAATAAACAATTCAATTACATAAATATCCTAGTGTGTTTCGATAAAAATTTGAATATGAATAAAAATTGTGTCACTCTATTTGATATATAATATTAAAATTACTACAAACACAAATATTTAGTACAAAATATATGTTTAAAAATATATACATATGTAAAAATATATAAAAATATATATATTAAAAATATAAATTTGTAAAATTGAACACAATTGCTCCCTCTAGTGACTTGTATGGACCTGTTTTCTCAAAAACCAGATCCATTATACCAAAACATACTCAAAATGCATGTTATAATGTAATATAAAATAAAAAACTTCTCATAGTGATTTTAAAAGAACTGAATAAAAAAATGTTATCAAAGTTTAACAGATCTCAATTTTAGTACTGGACCCAGGGAAATCATATCGTTCAAACCTGGGAACCTAGTGGACTCAAGTACAATTTGCCAAAATAATTCTCTATATTCCACCCGGGTTTCCCACATTCCTCCCCTAGGGTCAAATTCCACTACCTCTAACACAAAAAACTGGAATTTAGCTTCTTTACATGTTTTGGTGTGTTTGTATAATGCATTATTATCCTTCTTAGTCCTAATGTCATATAGATGTTCGTAAATTCTTTGTTTTAACTTCCTTTCACTTTTGCCAAACATAAAAGGAATCACATTCTTTGCATACCGATAAATATATTATTCCTTTTGTATTACAATTAATGTATGCATTCAAATGGAGTTTCCTTTTTCTAGCTTTTAGGTAATAACAGTTGCCAATTATTAAATGGGTACAAAAGTTACATGCTCCACATTTAAACAGTCCTCTTTTATTTTGTATCCCCTTATTCATACCTACATTCTTTGAAACCCTCTCTATTCGATTTTTTATAGTGTTTCCTTTACGGTAAACGTATTTAAGACTGTCATCAAATATGAAGTTGAGATCTGATAATTTGGCGAAATTTCCCCACTCTTTATCTATAATTTTCCTTATCAGGCCAGACTGGCCATCATAAGTGGTTATAATATCTGTACCATACGTGTCTAGTGGCTTCTTTTTGATACCCATATCTGGTTTTTGAGAAATCAGGTCCATACAAGTCACTAGAGGGAGCAATTGTTTTCAATTTTACAAATTTATATTTTTAATATATATATTTTTACATATGTATATATTTTTAAACATATATTTTGTACTAAATATTTGTGTTTGTAGCAATTTTAATATTATATTTCAAATAGAGTGACAATTTTTATTCATATTCAAATTTTTATCGAAACACACTAGGATATTTATGTAATTGAATTGTTTATTTCATTGGAGAGGAATTAATTGGTAGCCCTATAAATAAGGGGACGAATGAAAGCTAACAGCTATCTGACGAAGTTGATGACGAAAACGACAATACAGAGAACGTTAATACATTCGTTTGTTTGGTACTGTGACTAGTGCGTTTGTTTTATTTGTACTGGTTTCTGTTCATTAAACATTGCTGCCTGTGGATTCGAGGTGTTGTATTTTCGGTTTACTAATTTCCAGTGCTGTTATCACTAAGAAGAAATGCCATTTCACAGTCCATGGATATTCCACCCAAAGTTATTTCTGACAATGGTTCTCAGTTTACCAGTCAATTGTTTCAGAGATTTGCTAAAGAGTGGGACTTTATCCATGTTACCAGCAGTCCTGAGTATCCACAGTCAAACGGCCTTGCTGAACGTGTAGTACAGGGTGCAAAGCAATTACTGGAGAGGTCAAAGTGTGAGAATACTGATATCTTCTTCAATTTACTTAATCTCAGAAATATACCCCATGACAACCAACTAGTCTCACCTGCTCAGAGACTCATATGCAGGTAAACCAGAATAACCTTGCCTATTAGTTCTAGTTTGTTGGTGCCTAATGCTAAAAACAACATAGCAATCAAAGCCCAACTTTTAAAGAAGTGTTCTTCTCAGAAGTCCAACTATGATAAAATGAGCAGATTTCTTCGTCCATTGAGAGGAGAGACAGTGAGGATGCAAACAGTGAAAGGCTTTGATCAAATTGGTCAAGTGACAGGTATATGTACCAAGCTGAGATCCTACATAGTGTGGAATCTGACAGTACAGAGTACAGGAGAAACCACAATCTTCTTCCTATATTAGAAACTCAGAAACAATATCGCAGCATCGTACCTGTGATACAGTCTCTAGATCTCAGAACAACCCTGACAATGTTCATACCGAAGAACATGTCGTAGTATCCATTCCCATTTCTGATGATGTCTCAGATGTCCCCAAAGTTGAACATTCCTTAAAGACAGTCCTTGTTGCTAAATCCAGTTCTGACTTTTATGTTACATGATCAAGTCGTATTTCCTGGTCTAGTGTAAAATACACTACAACCTGGACATAATTGTTTTATATGTGTCTAATTTTGTATGATTGCATGCCAAATAACTAGTTCTGTATAACTGCATGTCAAAAGATCATGTCTGTAAATTGAATGTGATTGAATACTGTCATTTTGTATAGACTATTTCTCCAAGAGGGAGGATGTAGATCAGAGTGTATGTATGTACCTTTAAGAAGCATTTCCAGATGTAGCATGTGCATATAAATACAGAGCGCGTGCAGGCAGCAGAGGCATTTTGAGAGAACAGCCAGAGAGTCAACATGTATGAGTGTGGTCATCAGTCTGCTTATAAGTTTAATTTTAAGTTACAAAGCTTAATTTCTGATGTGTTTGTGTGTAATAAACTGCTTGAACAGAACCCATGAATGTTCATCTGTTTTCTTCTGACCAGATGAGCAACACTACCCATTTACACTGTTAAGATGTTCATCATATTGATCAGTGCTGTAGTAGTTTTAGCTATTTGGATTATTTCCTGCCAAGGATGTAACAGCCCGTCAGCTTCCAAAACTTCTGGGCAGCTTCCATGCACTCAAACCATTAGGCAGTTCAAGCTGCACTGCCTAAAGACAAAGGTTTGAGAGCCAAGCCCTTTAGAGCTTTCCTGCTGCCAAAGAGAGTGCCCCTCTGTCGGCTTTCAAGGATCAGTGGTTAATTTATGCTGTTCCTTTGTTGGGCAAATAGGATCCCTTTGGGGAAAAAAACTTCCATGTTTTAAATTTATTACTTAAATGTACTCTTCTGCTTAAGAAAGTTGTTTTTCATTTAGGAGTTTATGTTTTAACAGACTGTCATGAGACTTAGCTGTACTTTTAAATGGGAGCACCCTTTTCCCTGTCAGTTTAGTTAAAGATAATCACATACCATTATTGTCTGTTGAGAAACTGTGTTTGTTTTGCTTTTGGCTGCTGGAAAAGTGTATTAACGTGCTTTTTGCTGTGTTTTTGAGGGGAAAAGTTGCTTTTAACAACTGTATATTTTACCAGCATATGATGCTTATTTCCCTTGGAAAGATGAGCCATTTTTGGCTTGACCATGTAATGATTTACTGGTGCCATGGACTGTCCTCCTTCTAGCCACAAAAAGAAGAAGTTAATCAAACAGCCTTTGCTACCATAGCAGGCTAGCAATTTGCTTTAGCAACAGATGAGTGACTTTGCTGTGGCCAAAGCTGGCTCCTCAGACCACAAATCTTTTACCCCAGGTCACTCTGGTTTAGCACCTACAGCCACTCTGAATCGGGGGTTGTTTAGCCATGTCCTCTGCTGCTTTTGAGGTCCCCTTATAGGCAAAGTCCTGAGAGTAGAAACAGGGACATCTTCCCTGTTTAGTCAGAATGTTGTGACCATCTCTGGGGAAGCCACTGCTGCCATTAACTACTAACTGTTGGCCCCATTTTCCTGTCAAAAAGAAACAGAAAACTGAACATGTATCTGCTCCTGCTCAAATTTATCTGGACGGGAGTAGTTTACTAGAGCTGGCTCAGGGCCTAATTCAGGTTATTGATCTTTCTTATAAGGTGGTTTCTGGTAAAAAAAAAAAAAAAAAAGGGAATGCTTCTTTTCCCAAAGAGATTCAAAGTTCTTAAGCTGGATGGGAAGATGAAAGGACAGAAGCAGGAGTTTTCTCCTCAGATTCCTGATTCAGATTCAGAGGAGAGCACAGTATCTGATTCTCCTTGTGGGGGCTCCTCTTTCACTGAGACTATTTCCAGAATGAACCAGTGTTTTCATAGGTTCGGAGTTATATACTAGGTTAACTACCACCAGGGCCTTTATAAACCTAGACATGCAATCCATCCCAATTGTCTCCCGATGTATCATGGGCATTTATTAGGAGGGGGTATGTTAGGAAGTTTCTAGAGGTTATGGGGAGGAGTTAATGTTAATTTGGGCATTATTGTCTGCCTCTGTCTATTAGAGACATGGAGAACTGACCCGGGGTGAATTTTTGATTTCTAATCCATTAGTCAAGGTTATGCTTAAATAGGATTTGGGATGGACTGGTAGCCTGTTCCAGAGCATGGGGATTCTCTGAGACACATATCTGTCTCACCAATATGTCTTATTTATGTCGCTTGCAAAATTTAAATCTTTGGATCTAGTAGTTCTGATGCTGTTCATTTTACAGATATGCAAAAGGTCCATCAGAGTTTGGTTCTCAGGATACCTTGTATGCCAGGCACAGATCATGTTTCATTAACCTGTAGGAGACAAAATATAGAGATAGGGCTTTAAGGCAATCAATATAGGACAATGTGTTTATACCCTGGATTCCCCTGGTAAGGAACCCTTGTGGGCATTTCATCTGTTGCGTATGTCTGGTCAGTTACATGCTAACGGGGGGAGTTTACTCAATAATGAGTCTGATAAGGACCAAATAAATTGGCACTATGACATCCTTGGAACTGGATGTGACACCCTTACTTATACGTTGGGTGGCATAGAATGATTTTCTTACTACCTTGGCCACATGTTGGTCAAAGTCCAGTTTACTGTTTATATATGTTCCTAGATCCCTGACTACTGGGTCAACTCCTAGGGGTATCTTATCAATGGATTAATTAGCCTGGGTGGCAGTTTTCCCAAAAGGTACAGTAATGTATTTCTTGCATTGAGTTTTAGTCTGTGACTTTCGCACCTGTCATTTGTCTATGTTAGACCCTTTTGTAAGATATTTGTATTATGGAGGAAGTCTAAGATAGTTCCCATTTTGAAGTCATATGCAAACTTGATCAGCCAAATGCCCTTGACATTAACCTTTACGTCCAAGAAGTAGATGTCTAATAGGAGTAGTCCCAGCAAGAAGCCCTGAGGCAGCTTTTTGGTGACTGGTCTCTTAGTGGAACTGGTATCAGCAATCCTGACTTCCTGGGTCCTGTCTGTAAGCCAGATGGCAATCCAATGAGTTATGTTGGAATTTATGCCCAGTTTTGTGAGTTTGTCAACTATACCTGAGTGAGATATTGTAGTGAATGCCTTAGCCAGGTCCAGGTAGGCAGTGTGCATCATTTTCCCCACTTCCATTGCTTTGGTGACATTCTCAAAGAAGTGTGCATCATTTTCCCCACTTCCATTGCTTTGGTGACATTCTCAAAGAAGTCCACCGCATTTAGTAAGCATGACCTCACCTTGGCAAACCCAAACTGGGTTGAGTCCAGCATCTGAAGATTGCCTATGTCTTTGTTGATTATGTCCATGGTAATTCATTCAATGGCTTTGCATATTAGTCTAGTCAGTCTCACAGGTCTGCAGTTTCCAGTGGTGGTCAATGGTCAACCCTTGTAAAGTGGGATAACCATTGCAGTCCTCCATTCTCATGATAGAAAGCCTATTTTGAGGCTAGAGTTAAAAAGTGAATCAGCTGGGGAACAAGGAGGTTTCTCAGTCCTTCAGAAAATTCTATGACCTGGTACCAATGTAATTTCTAGAACCGTCAGCCATTCTTCCAGTGCTATCAGCATTGGAGGATGTGTGCATCACTACCTGTATTTTCCTGACAGCCTGCTGCCCCCAAGAAGGAAGATAGATTGTATAAATTTCATCAGTGTTTTAAAATTTTTATGCACTCATCCCAAACCTTACTCAGTTTTTGTTAATCCTACTGCTGCTAAACATTTAGTTAATCCCAATACTGCACTTTCTGACAAGGATGGAAAAATAAAATGATGAGAAGGGTAAACTGATATGGGGAATCCTTTGAGAGTTTTCATCCTTCCTTTTCCAAGTATTCCAAGGAATTCTGTATCCCCTTGTCCAGTTTTGGAAAGAAACAAAATAACAGTCTCAGCAAAATGCTGGTAAACAGACAATCTGATGTTGTCATTTTCATTCATTCTTCAACTTGCGGGTTCAGATCTGAAATTTTGATCTGACTTGGCTGCTTCTTCCAGAGCGTAGGATCCTAGAACTCTTGAGCCCCTCTCTTTACTCATAATGCCCCACCAACCTAGCATAACTCAGGCCAAGACTACTGTCCCTAGACACAACAGGAAAGTAGCAGAATATGAAAAGGGAAGCTGGAGCTCAAACAAGGAACAGAGGTTCCTCTAGTGCTTAAAATCTCTCCAGAAGAAACAAAAGGAGGAGATAGGAGGGTGGGGAGTTCAGGAATAATGAAAATGGCAACACAGATGGAATGTTATGGTGAGAACATAACTTTTTAATCTGATGTTGTCAGTTTCATTCATTCCTCAACTGATGGGACATAGTCCCCAGCTACCACAACCCTGGGAGGACCCTAAAGAAGGATATTCCTGAGCACTACTGAGCCAAAGGTTGCTGTGCCTCTAGAGACAGAATCCTTCTTGTAATGATTAATAAAGGTATAAGGATTATCCCATGTTGCAGCTGCACAGATATCATCCAAGGATGCTTAAGACCAAAAATGTAAAGAAACTGCCATATCCCTAGAGGAATGGACTGTAGCAGGTCTTGGTAAAGGTAAACCCCATTTTCATAGGCAAAGGTAATACAATCACTTAACTATTTGGCCATAGTAACTTTAGATACTGGGTTGCCTCATTTGGTAGAAGAAAAGGGAACAAACTATTGTTCAAATTTTCTCAAATGTTTGGTTCTTTGAGGGTAGAAACAAAGTTGTCTATGCACATCCAATAGATTTAACATATAGTCTCCTTTGTTTGAGAGGTTTGGAAGGAAAACCAGAAGATTAATGAATTGATTCATGTTTGACTCAGAAGCTACATTAGGTAGAAAGGATGGATTAGTTCCTAAAGACACCATGTCCTTGTGAAAAATTATATGAGGGGTTTTTGAAGTCAAAGCCTGGAGTTCAGATACTCTTCTGGCTGAGGGAATAGCCACTAGGAATATGGTCTTCCAAGACAAAATTTTAAGGTCAGCTTTGGCTGAAGGTTCAAAGGGTGGTTGAGTCAAGACCTGAAGCATAATATTTAAATCCCGAGGAGGAGTGGGATCTTTTAATGGGGGATCTAAGTAGAAAAGTTCCCTTAAGGAAAGCTTTGCAAAGTTTAGAGGAAACTAGAGTTATTTACGCTCAGATAAAAATTGGAAATGGCTGTCAATTGAACTTTAATTGTTGAGAAACTAGCTCCTTCATTGAAGAATCATAGCCAAAAAATCTAGGATAGTTGGGAATGGTGCTGAAAAGGTGTATAAGTTTATGGTTAGGGCCCAAAGAACAAATCTTTTCCATTTACTATTGTAAATCTTTCTAGTGTAAGCCTTATGGGAAGACAAAAAAATATGATGGTCAGGTGGGAGAGCTGGGCTATCTAGCAATTAGTGGAAACTTGAGAAACCATGTGGTCAGCTTGAGGCCTTCTATGTCTGGGTCATTCATGTCTGTCGGGTGTCTGGATTTGGATCTAGAATACAGGGTGGCTATAGAATATGATGCCAGAAAAGGGGAAACCAGATCTGGAGAGGCCAGTAATGAGCAATGACAATAACTGTGCTCTTCAACTGGAGTGCTTTCTATAGAAATTTGGGAATGAGGGGTAATGGGTGGAAGGCATAAAGATGACCAGAGGGCCAAGCATGAACTAGACCATCTCTCGGTGACTCCTCCATTGGGGGGGGGGGGGATCATCTGTTGGTGAGAGGAGAAGCAAAAAGATTGCAGCATAGCTGGCCCCATTGGCGGAAAATGCTCTCCTCCACACTGACATTGAGAGACCACTTGTGAGGAATCAGATTTTTTAAACTCCCCTTAGGTATTAATTAAAGCAAAGAAATGAAAAGTGAGTTTAATCAACTATTTGACAATTTTGGATTCATATATATAAAAACATTAATTAAATATAATGATGAAAAGATGAGTTCAATGACTAATGAACTATAGAGTATGAATAATGCAATTATCCAGCATCCTGATTTTAATAAATGGAAAGATTTATATAATAAACAATTTAGTGATGCACAAGAGAAAGCAAAGGGCATTTATGAGAGAAAAAACAGGAAATTATTGAGGGACATGGAAGTTTATGAGCAAGATCGTGCCTATATATGGCCTACTGATAGGAAGTTGGATACCAGAGATCGAATTACAAGTTATAGTGAGAGACCAAGGAGTGCTAGATTCGAAGAAAATTTTCGGGGGGGCAGATTCTTCCCAGCTCCGAAACAAAGAAATCAATTCAACAGGTGGAAATAAATGAGACAGCAACTATTAAAGTACCACCATTAAGAGCTCCGCAGCTTCATAGATCTATAGTAAGAAGTGAGAAAACCTTAAGCAGCAATAGTGATACAGTAGATAACAAAAGTTTAAATGATAACAAGTTACAAGTAAGAATTCCTGACAGTGTTGATATGAATGAAATAACACATCAGATTATGACAATACACAATGGTTTTAAGGTGTATAACTATACTGACGTTCCTATAGAGCATGAGTTCATCAGTTTAATGAGCAAAGGAATGAAATTTGTTCCTACCATAGGTTTGAATATAGTTGATACCATAAAAGAAATTAAACTGTATTGCAGGAGGCTCAACCTGGCGATGCATTTTGACGATAAAGCGCCAGATACTCCTGTATGTGAACACAATAAGTTAAAAAAGAAAAGTACATTTGTACCGCCCAACCATCCCCACATACATTGCTATGAACAGATGGTTAGTAAAGATGTTTACTGGCTAAAGAATGATATTTCTAAAGATAATCATAAAGAATGCTATAGGCAGGATAATCTCACTGAAAAAGAAAGGAGCTGCTTAAATCACATAATAGGTAATAAAGACATTCGTATTATGAAGCCTGATAAAGGCGGAGGCATTGTTGTTAGTTACACCACTGATTACAACTCTAAAATGCACAATTGGTTATATGAATCTGGAAATTATGAGGTAATTTCCCTAAACGAAGTTAACATTGGTCATAGAAGAATAGATCTTATAATAGAAGAATATATGATTGACAATAGGATAAGTAATGATATATATACATTTATAAGAACAGATTATCCGGTACTTGCCAAGATCATTGGGATACCTAAAATTCACAAATCAGTGGAAGACCCACCATATAGACCTATAGTGTCAGGTTCGAGATCAAAAACATTTAATATAGGTGTTCTGATCGATACCTGGACTAAACACATATATAATGCTGTACCACACATTATGAAGGACTCATGGAGTTTCCTAAGCCAACTCAGTGCAGATAAATGGAATAAGGACTACATTTTCATCACTATTGATGTGGTTGATTTGTTTACTTGTATTCCTAAAAATATAGGGCTGGAATTTTTTACCAACAGCCTTAGAAAGTTTTCAGGATTTAGTTGGGACAAAATCTGTGTAGTTACCGAACTTATGTCTTTAGTCCTGGATCACAATTACATTACGTTTCAGGGTGAATATTTTAGACAGCAAACTGGTGTGGCCATGGGAGCCTCTTGTGCCCCTATATTTGCTAACATGGTCATGCTGGAATGGGAAACAGAACACCTATTTAAAAGTAGATTTTATGATAAAATTGAACTTTATGTAAGATTTTTGGACGATTTATTTGTGTTATGGAAGGGTTCAGAAACTGAGATATGTGAGTTTATTGATTTCCTTAATAGTACTACTGAATTTTTAAAATTTACTTTCAATTACAGTAGTAAAGGAATAGCGTATTTGGATACATTTGTCTGGCATACGGATACGGGTTTTGCCTCTAGAATATACAGGAAACCCATGTATTCGAATGATTACATTGCATACAGTAGCAATCATCCCCCTTATACATTTAAAAACATTGTCAAAGGACAATGTGTTAGAATAGCAAGAATGTCTTCTAGTTTGGATATTATGAAGGAAGATATTAAAATATTATGTAAAATGTTTGGTGAGAGGGATTACCCGGTTCGAATGGTTAAACGTACCTCACAGTATGTTATATCTCAGTGGGACAAAAAATATAAACCATTATTAGGTACCCAGTATTTAGATAGTACTAGTAAGGTAAAGGAGTTACAACACAATTTCAATAGAGCTTGTGCCCTTACATATTCTCCATATGTGCATTATGTTAAAGCAATTTTAAACAGACATTGTGATGTTATTATTTCCAACAATTTGAATGTTAAGGTAGGAAATGCACCTAGAATAGTATATAAGGTGGTGCCCAATATTAAGAGAATGTTGGAATACACAGAAATAAAGAATTGTTCAGTAGTGAAACGAAAGGGTGGAAGTACAAAATGTGGAACATGCCGACAATGCTGTTATATCAATGAAGCAGAGAAAATAATACTGGAAGATATAAACCACACAGTGATTAGATGTTTGAGAGGTAACTGTAATAGTAAACAAGTGGTTTATATCGCCAGTTGCAAAGCATGCAAGGCATATTATATAGGAAAAACGGAAAGGGTAATCAAAAAGCGTATTTATGAACATTATTACAAAATACGCAAAATGGACACAAAAAATGCCCTCTACAGACATATTATAGATAAAGGTGAGGGACACAGTTTTATATTTGCCATTATTGATCAAATAGATATGCAAGAAGGAAATTGGAAGAATCAATTAGCATTGAAAGAAAGTGTATGGCAAATCAAAACTGATGCAACAAGATTTCCAGGCCTTAACGATTCCATTAGCATTAAGCCTTTTCTCATAAGTGATTAAATATTATTTCATTGAATTACAGTTCATATTGTAATATATTTTTTAATTGTTTTTAATGACTATTTAGAACATAACTGATGAGACTAGGTAAGGTGTTATATATACTTGGTCCAATTACTTATTGATACAATAATACATGATATTTACTAGTACAACAAGTTTTAATCATTATGCATAAATTATTTAATTATTTATATATTTATATATTTATAATAATATCACACACACATATAGTTATTATATTCATATTATATTCATACTCTAAATCTAATTTTAATATGCATACGAAGGTTATTTTTAATATGTATATGTGGATTTATATTTATATATGATTATTTTTATATATATTTATATTTATATTTATTATATTATAGCTCACATTGCACTTTACGTCCATCAATATATTTTTATGCATGTATTGGGATATAATAACATTATTTTTCGATTTTTAATGGTTAGATCTTGTATACATTCAGTATATTTAAAGCATCACATTAATATTAGTTAGTTTGCAATCTTTTGAATATTATAGAAGCAAATATAGCATTATTCATTATGAACTTTTATTATGAATTCTTATTGCATCTTCGCAAATTAGTGTTGTTATGTGTTTTATGTGTTTCAAGTGTTTTAAGTACAAGATGATGGTTTACGCTAATAGCTGTTTTATTTGCTATTTGGAAAATAGTGCTGCCACTTTAAATATTTCAAAAGGGTTTTGGCGCGGTTATTTTCAACCGCAGGCATTACAGTATAAATGTTCCACATCTAATACTGTTTTTTCGTTCTGAAGAAGACTGGCTTGTGTTCCAGTTGAAAGCGCTTAACTCTTATGTTGTCGTGTGTGGATTTTACTGAATAAATTACCGATGTCTTAATGAGAAGTTTTGGTCTTAGTGCTTCAGTACATTTTGGAATTTGTTCGGACGAGCTGCGTTCATCCCACATTCACCCGCCTAGCGTTTTTGGTTTACTTGTGGTTGAGGAATCAGAATAGACCTGCCTAGCTTGTTTGCAGTCACATTGGTTTTCCCTGGGATGTTCATTGCTATTAGAAAATGACTGGAAGAGATTGACCATTACCATACTCTCATAGCTTTGCAACAAAGAGGGTAAGATCTGGTTCCCCTTGTTTGTTAATGTACCAGACTACTGACATATTGTCTGTCTATATCACAATTATCCCAGATGGAAAAGTGTCTTGAAAGGCCTGCAATGCTAGGAGGACAGCTCTCTTCTACAGGACATTGATATGCATTCAGAGAACCACAAATCTTGGACTGTCCTTTCCAAGCATTACCCCCCACCTAAGCTGGGAGGTGTCCGTGGTCTTGAGAAGGGGAAGAACAAAGGAATGGCTCTCATGGAGCTGATTTGACTGAATCCATCATAGAATGTAACCCTTGCATACTTGAGTGAACTCCAGACTCTCTGTTGGTATGAGTTGAGATTTGTTGCAGTTGACTGATAATCCCAGATAGGAGCACAGCTGGAATAAGTTGTCTCTTGCTTGAATCAGTTGATGCCTGGTTGAAGCAGTCAAGAGCCAGTCATCTAGATATGAAAACACTTGGTATCTCAGCAGTCTCATGTGAGCTGCTTATGACTGCTGTGCATTTGATGAACACTCTGGGGCTGAGGCGAGACCAAAGGGTAGTGCTCTGAACTGATAATGTCCGGCCCCCAGCCAGAAGTGTAGGTGTCTTCTGGACCACTTTTTCACTTTGTGATAATACACATCTTGACAATCTATCAAGCACATCCAGCTGTCCTTCTGCAAAAAGGGCAGAATGGACTGTACTATGACGATCCGAAACTTTGTATACTGAACAAACTTGTTTAGTTTGCTGAGATTCAGAACTGCTCTTACTTCCCCTGTCTTTTTTGTCACCAAGAAGAATCTTGAATACATTCCGGACCCTCTCTGGTCTGGTGGGGTTCTTGGATGACTGTTTTTCTAGTAGCTTTTTTTTATTTCTAGAGAAGCTTCTTCCCTCTGACTGGGTGGAACGTTGGAGATTTTCTTTCAAACCATTGGAAGGGGTTTGGAAAATGTTATTATATAATCTCTGGATATAATCTTCTGCACCCCATGAATCTTTTGTGATATTTAACCAGGCTTTCTAGTGCAGGGAAAGATGACCCCTGACTGCCTCCACAGATGAACAGTTAGGTCTCCCTTCAAGAGCTTTGCTAGGACTCATCTGAGAAGGCATCCTTAGATCTCTGGTTGTACAGACCACCAATGCTGCTAAGACTGCGTCTTCCATTAAAGTCCCCCTCTCTATCCCTGAGGAATCTATCTCCATGTGACTCAAGGAAAGGGCCCTGGGACTTTTTAAAAAACATCTTCCTGCCACCTCATTGGTTTCTAGAAAAAGGCCTTTAAGGGGTAGAAAAATGTACACTCATAACAGACAGGATCTTTCACTCTTATTTGAAGAGTGTGTCTTTCAGTTTGGGGCCAAAAAGCGCAGATCCTTCAAAAGGCGCATTAAGATTTAAATGGTTCTGCAAAGTCACACAAGTACATCCAGGCATGTCTCCTAATGGATATGTCTGAACCCACCACCCATGAGGTACCTTCTGCAGCATGTGAGATTAACCTCATGGATGAATTAGATATAGATTGGAGGGTAGCCAGCTGTGAGGAAATTCTATTCCCTTCCTTAGAGAACATGGACCCCGAAAGAGATTTGGTAACTTTCTGGATCAAATGGGTTGGGAGGGTGGCTTAATGGCTAAGGTGTTTGCCTTACAAACACAAGGTGCAGGGTTTGAGTCTCACAAGGGATAATTGGCTAGGCTTAAAATGGCTCGGAAGGGCAGTTAGCTTAGTACTAAACTATGAACTATGAACTATGAACTATGAAATCTCTCTGAAGTCTTGTAAAGTGTGCCAAATAATTCAGTGACCTAACAGTGAAGGTCTTGAAGCATAGATATGCTTCCCAAACTTGTTCAGCACTATAGCCTCCCTGTTAAGGGATGGACAGAGTAATTCTGTTCTTCTAGTTCCATTCTCATGGCTGCCACAAAGACTCTGGCATCAACAGCTACTCCCTTACACCAATGTACACAGTCCTTAGGAGAGGCAAGAATCTTATCTGCTCTCCCAGGTATTATCTCATTAGTGTCCGATTCCTTCCATGTCCAATGAGAGACCAGGTCAACATACTCATCGGCTAGGGGATTCATCCAGGAAGTAGATAGGCCAGACCCAAAAGCCTCCAGAAACACTGATTCCTTGTGAGTGGGGGTATTGGAAGACCAACAATCTCATTGTTTAAGGAGCTCCAGAATGTCGCCAAAGGAGAGGCCATCAGGTTGTGATCTGGGAGAACTCCTTCTCCCCATCAAAATCAGTGTCCTCAGTGAAAGATTCTTGTGGGAATTCTAAGTTCCTCCTTTTGCACATTCTCTTAGGAGGGAGTTCCTCAGTGGGATGCTCCAGAAAAGTATCAGAAGAGATAATAATGACCTGATAAGTTGTCTGAAGGCTTAATTGGGTAGACTATCCCAGTGGAAGGAGTGATCGAGGTTCAGAACACAAAACAGATTGAGGCAAAGATTTCTGATCCAAATAAGAAAGAGGTGTCTGTTCTGTAAGTATAGAGAAGACTCCCTCCACCACCTTGAATGCAGAACACCTAGGAGACACAGAAGTCGATGAATCTAAAACTGAGCTCTCTCTAATGCCCCTGCAGCCCCATCAGCACTCTACCTGAGGAGGGAGTCAGACCTGAGCTATCTAATGCTGAGGCTTCAAGGGGTAGATACAGCTCTGAAAGCTTCGGAGCTGACTCCAACGCCTGGGTTCTGAAGATGTTTTTCACCAATTACAAATGCCAGTGGAGGAAATTCCTACTTTTCAAAGGCTTATTACTCGTCTACTAGACCTGACTCATCTATTTCCCCATCCTTCAACATATGTTATCTCAGGGAGTAATAGAGCCAAATCCTCCTTCCCAGTTTGGGAAAGTCTTTTATTCAGGGATGATTTTGGTGGCAAGGAAAGAAAATGCTTGGAGACCAGTTCTGGATCTCTATTTAATTAAAAAATTTGTGACAGTGTTCATGTTCAAAATGCTGTCACCTCAGAACCTATTACCTCTTCTTCCTCATTTAAGTTTCCTGGTAACACTAGACTTAAAACATGCTTATCATCACATCCCTATTCATCCAGATTTTAGGTGTTTCTAAATGTTTTGTGTGTCTGGGTCACATTATCAGTTCTCTACCGTACCCTTTGGATAACTCAGTGTGTCAAGAGTATTCCCAAGTTGTGGAGCTCCAGTAATAGATTATGGCAGGCTACAGTCTTTCTATATTTTTCCACATATAGATGACTTGCTTATGTTGCAGAGTCGCGTTTAAAGTGTCAGGAATCTCTCACACAAGCTGGAATTTCAGGGAACATTCAAAAGTCTTTTTTGACTCCATCACACAGGATTGTGTCACTGGGGTGTCTGCTAGACACCTCAGTTCAAAGAGCTTTTCTATGACAAGAAAAATACACCTAGATCTATTTCCAGGATTTTCAACTCAGACTTTGGTCACTGCAGAGGAATACCTCAGGATTTTGGGTCTCATAGCACCTATAATTCTCATGATACCCCTGGCTAGACTCCACATGAAAAACATACAATGGTATCTGAATTCTCTTTGGCTCCAGCACCAATACTCTTTATCTTTTCAAAACCCAGTTCTGGGATTTGTCAGAAATCTCTTGTTGAACACAGCAAATTTTCCTAAATCCAGCCCACCCCCCCCACACACACACACACATACAAAGCAGTCAGTCACTAAATACACATCTGAGTTTGATTGGAGAGCATTTTCAGTGGGGGGATAAAAGCTCGAGGTATTTTGCACCCCAAAGATGATGTAAGTATATAAATATAAAAGAGATGCTTGCTGTAATCAAGGAATTTATCTCTCTGAATCATCTTTGGTCCACAAGAACTTTTTAAGTTGTTACAGACAATACCACATACATGTGATACATCAACAAGCAAGGGGGAACTAGGTCTTACCACCTTTGTAGACTAGCCTTTTTAGCTTGGGATTTAGCTTTACAGCACAGACTCACTCTGCAAAACTGTCTGGCAGACTAGCTGAGCAGAAAAAAGGCAGAGCATCACAAATGGAAACTAGATCAGGATGGTCTTCCAAGATTTGATCCATCTGTGTGGAATTCCTTAAGCAGACCTTTTTGCCTCCTCCATTTTGAACAATCAGCTGGCAAAATTCTTCTCCAGGATTCTGTGCAAGAAGCCTGGGAGACAGATGCCTCTTCCTTTCCTTGGTCAGGAATGTCCCTATATGCCTTTATACCTTTAACAGTGATATATACAGGATACTCTGAAGATTCAGAAAGAATCCCCCATGACCATTGTGGTGACTCCTTTCTGGCTCAGGCAACAGTGGTTTTCCTATGTTTTGGAAATAGCCAGTGGCAATTACCACAATCTTCCTCACAGAATCTTTCTCACAGAATGGATCTATTCACACAAGAGCAAGGGTGCTTGATACACACCAACTCCAATCAACTTCAACTGACTGCCTGAATGATAGAGTGTTAATTCACTTTAGGCACCTGTTTACTGAGGACATGCAGTAGGTACTAACAGAGGCAAGACAGCTTGTGCCAACATCATAACCAGTACCCATTCAGAGCTAGTGTTTCTCTGGTTTTACAATATGTGTGTGAATTACTATCCTTTGATCTTTATTATATTTCCATTAAGGTTCATCTATCGGCTAATAAAAGTATGTCTGCCTGTGGATCCCCTCTTTCAATGTATTGAACCACAAAAAAGAGAGATGCAGGCAAAATGAAGAAGACTTGTAACTGCTAATGAATTTTGCCTCAGACACCACGAGGGAAACTCGCAATCCACCAAAACACCGTTTATTGGAATAACAGTAAAACAATAACGCTGGAAATCCAAAATACGTTTTCGATCCACAATCTTCATCAGAAAAGACATAAAACACTCAATTGAACATCCCGTCTAGTTATATACCCTGCCCTGTTAACTATCCAACATCAATAATTACCAATTAGTGTAAATAGTGTCAATTAGTAAAAAATACCAGTTTGTAAAAAATGATTTAACTTAGCAAACAGTGTTTTTACAAACAGCCTTAAAAATGAATAAATATATGTTTGTATAACTAAACTAGATAAAATAAGCATACTCTATTTAAAAAAACATATTTGGTAGTATTAATTACCACATTAAAACCACTCAATTTTAAAAAACCTGTTTAACTTGTTTTTTATTCCAAGATGTATATGGTATGCAATGTATGGAAAATAGTGACATCAAGTGACATTGTAGTGTAAATACAAGAGCATTACAATTTTGCTGATCTAAGTTTTAACACTGGCTTAATAGACAAATAGTCATTCAAACCTGGAAATTTATTACAATCTAGTACTATCTGCCAGTATAACTCTTTGTATTCCAATTTATCTTCCCCTAATCCACCCGTTATATCCTTGGGTACAGAATCCAACACAAAGAAAGAAAATACTGCTTGTGGGCAAGAAACTTGATGTCTAAACAAAGCATTCTTCATATTTTGTTTTTTAATGTCGTATAAGTGTTCATAAATACGACATCTCAGTTTCCTTTCTGTTTTTCCCACTTAAAACGAGGTACAAAAATTACAGGTTACAAGGTATACAATACCATAGCTGTTGCAATTAAATGTACCTCTGCTAGTAAGTGTTTTGTTCCTAGCTTCCAAGAAAATCTCCTTTCCTTTTTTTATCCTGGGGCATTGGGAACAAAAAACACATTTATATGTTCCCACCCCCCGTGGGCCAATATTCTTGACTTTAGAACCTCCAAATTCAAAAATTTGTTTCAAATTAGTATCCTTCCGATAAATGAATTTTAAAGGGCTTTTGTTGTCAAAAGGTAGATCTGAAATTTGGACAAATCTTGACCGTTCCTTGGATATCACTTCCCTAATGGGTGCTGAATCACCTGTATAATCAAGTATGTATGCTGTGTCATATGAGATGATTTTTTTAGTGCCCGAATCATTAGTTGGAATGGAAATACTCTGTCCTAAGATAGGGGCAAATCTTTTATGCCTTTCTTGAACCACTTCAGATAAGGCCCCATCAAGTAGGGATCTTGGATAGCCCCTGTCCACCAACATGCTACACACATTGTTACATTCATTTAAAAATTCTAAATCATCTGAAGTCATTCTACTGACCCTGACAAGTTGTTCCTTCACTAAATTTTTCTTTTGAAAGTAGGGATGGGCACTTTGATAGTGGAGGTATGAATTAGAAAAGGTTTTCTTATGATGTATACTTGAGGAAAACCCCTTAGCCTGCTTTTTAAGTGTAATGTCCAAGTAAACACACTGTTCAGTGTTTGCCTCAAATGTAAAATCCAAAAAGTTGGTAGTACCTTTCAAATAATCCAAAAATTCATGGAACCTTTCCATTGTGTCTATCCAAAATATGCATATATCGTCCAGAAATCTCTTGTACAAAGACCAACATTGGGTAAATGGACTATTCAAAATAAATAGTTTCTCCCACCATTTCAAGACAATGTTCGCATATGTAGGGGCACACTTAGCACCCATAGCAACTCCTTTATTTTGTTTGAAAAATTCCCCCTGAAAGTACATGTAATTATTTTTCAAGATAATTTCCATGAATAAAAGGCAATTCGTAAAATCAAGGTGAGAAAATGTACCTTGGTCTATCATTGCCTGTTCCAACCATAAAAGGCCTGTCTCATGTGGGATAGAACCAAATAAGTCCACTATATCAAGAGTAATGAAAATAAGGTCTGAAGAAAATAATTCTGTTTTAACACAACTTAAAAAATCCCAAGAGTCCTTGAGGACTGTGTCCCCAGTATATGACAAGACCTTCAGTTTGTCATCTACAAATTTGGCTAATAGCATAGTAATAGAACCCTCAGCCGAAACAATTAGCCTCAGTGGTGGATCCATGGGGTTCTTATGAACTTTCGGTATTCCAAATACCGTCGGAACCCGGGGGTATTGATTGAATAAAAAATTATATTGATCCTTACTAATAGAACCATCCAACAGTAAATCTTCTAACATTAAATGTATTTTACTTTTGGCTATATTCACCTCGTTAATTGAGGCCTTAGAGTATTTACTTGTGTCATGTAAGGAATCTCTCATCTTAGATTCATAACAAATGTTGTCCATAAGGACTGTCCCCCCTCCCTTGTCAGGATACATCACCCTCAAGTTCTCATTATGTTTGATTTCGTTTAACAATTTTTTCTCAGCCTGGGAAAGGTTAGGAATAGCATAATGTTTCATAATCGTATTCCTTATCTTTCTTTCCATTAAATTGCCAAAATTCCTTAATTGTGGGTGGAGGGGTGGGTTAAAAACGCTCTTCCTTTGGAGACCAGGAGTTGAAGGTGTAGTTACTTCGGGCCCATTAAATAATAAATGCAAATTTTGTTTTCTCAGAAATAATTTCAAATCTATAATGGATCTGGGAATACTAGCCTTCCTGTTTGGAACAAATTTAAAACCTTTAGAAAAAAGTTTAAAATGTTCAGGATGTACTTCAATGTTACTATAATTAAAAATTTTGTAATTATTTAGTTCCAAAATGTTCCCTTCCTGGATAATGATCAAGTTGTTATCTATCTCCTGTTGTAACCCCTCTGATTGTAATAAACCCGGTTCTGATTGCGGATCCGATTGGATCGACGAAGTGGGGGACCCTGGTCTAAAGGGTATTCTTCTTCTTGGAAATGGTTATCTGTAAAATCCTCCCTTTGGTCATCATCGGGGATGTGCTGTTTAAAACCCCTCTCATCCCTGATAGTCCTGTAATCTTGCATCCCTGAAAAGAACTTGGGTTTTGGGTATGCCACATGGTTTCTGTATTCTTTAAGATCCCTGGCCAACTTGCCACACTTCCTATTCATATTAACAGTACAATCTGAGACTATTTGTAAAAAAATGTTATAGTACTGTTGTTTTTCTTTTTCCATTTTGAATAGTAAGTCGTTGACTATCCTGTCATTAATAGTCTCCATTTCTTTTGTCAAACTTGCCATCACCCTCCCATTCTCTTTTATAATGGCTTTGACAACCTCAAACCCACACTGATCAAAAATATTAATTAAATTCAAATGAAAATCAGACCCTTCCTCAACTTTGTTGGGGAACTTAGACAATCTTAAACCTTTAGGTACAACCTGCTTATCAAGACATTCCTTTAGATAGTTACAATCACATTCCAACCTTTTATATTTATCTAAAAGAAAATACAAGTCATCGAGGCTTTGTTGGTATGTTTTAAAAGATTTCGCCCCTCTGTCACAGACACCACTTTGCATATCGTAACATTTGTTTAAAATACCTTGAAAATCAAGGTTTGACTATTTATTATTGTCACCTTTGTTGGAACGTCCAGAAGAGCCTTCTCCTGGAATGAATAATGGCGTTCCGTTGTTTCCAGTTTGCGTATTGCCACTGCAAAGCAATCTCGGAAAGTCCACAAAGTTTTGGCTTCCCTGCAAAACAGAGCCGTTGGCCTGATTAGATGAACTAGTGTTAGGGCAGGAAACACCCCGTCCCACTTCTCGGGGTGGTAATCCTCTTGGTAAAGCATTGCCCTGCGATCCGGGGCTGTTAGCTTGAAAAAATGCGCTGGTATTAGGGCAGGAATCACCTTGTCCTGCACCTCAAGGTGATTGAACTTGTTGGGTAGCATTCCTCCGTTCAGAGGACAAGCCTACCGAGGAGTAACATACCGGAGTAAGCAGCTCCACCAGTTGTGTCAGCTGACCGATGACCTTTCTGAGTTCGCCTCTGCTCTCATAGCAGGAATCAGTGTTGGATGCTGCTTCCGTGGTGTCAGCCATCCCAAAAGCTGAAACAATGAACCACAAAAAAGAGAGATGCAGGCAAAATGAAGAAGACTTGTAACTGCTAATGAATTTTGCCTCAGACACCACGAAGGATACTCGCAATCCACCAAAACACCGTTTATTGGAATAACAGTAAAACAATAACACTGGAAATCCAAAATACGTTTTCGATCCACAATCTTCATCAGACAAGACATAAAACACTCAATTGAACATCCCGTCTAGTTATATACCTTGCCCTGTTAACTATCCAACATCAATAATTACCAATTAGTGTAAATAGTGTTAATTAGTAAAACATACCAGTTTGTAAAAAATGATTTAACTTAGCAAACAGCATTTTTACAAACAGCCTTAAAAATGAATAAATATATGTTTGTATAACTAAACTAGATAAAATAAGCATACTCTATTTAAAAAAGACATATTTGGTAGTATTAATTACCACATTAAAACCACTCAATTTAAAAAAAAAACCTGTTTAACTTGTTTTTATTCCAAGATGTATATGGTATGCAATGTATGGAAAATAGTGACATCTAGTGACATTGTAGTGTAAATACAAGAGCATTACAATTTTGCTGATCTAAGTTTTAACACTGGCTTAATAGACAAATAGTCATTCAAACCTGGAAATTTATTATATATTATAATCAATTTATACATTGATTATCTTTCAATGTATTCTCATGTTAAAATGTTTTTGAAAGGGGTTTTGTATAAGAGACCTTCAAGAAAATCAGCGGTTTCTCTTCAGGATCTTAATTTTGTGTTAGAGAAGCTAACATTCGATCCATTTGAACCATCTCATCAGGCTGACTTTAGGTTCTTAATATGGAAAGATGTTTTACTGATTGCTCTAATCTCTGCAAGAGGTGAATCAACCCTATCTTATTTTCCACAGAGACAGTGATTCTTTGAGAGCTAGTCCTTCTTTTATGCTTAAAGTGGTATCTGAGTTTACTTTAAGCCAAACTGTCCCATTTCCCTGCTTTCGTTCCTGACCCTATAAATGAGGGAGAAAGGATAGTCCATACCATAGATGTCATAGATGACTTGGGTACTATCTTGACCGAACAAAATCTTTAAAATCTTTGGATCAGTTGTTCATTTCTTATGAAGATAACGAAAATGGACAACCTCTGCCAAAACACACCATTTCCATATGGTCATCTCAAGTTATTACCTTTTGTTATCATCATCATAACAAAGTTATTACAATGAGGTTCAAGGCCTACTCTACCAGAGCCTTGGCTTCACTTGTGGCTTGTTTGACAGGGTTGAATTCTAGAAATATTCTAGAAGCAGAAACTTGGTCCTCTGTACATACTTTTACAAATCAGTATGGGCTTGTTTCCTTCTTTAGGTCTAGATCAGGCTTTGCTAGGATCATTTTTTCAGAGGCTCCTGGACTCTATCCCTTCCACCTCCCAATTGTTGCGTAAGCTAGTGTAATCTTGCAATTCAGCAGAGGCTACTAATGCAGTGTTCAATATAATGAACATAGTACAGTTGTATAAGTAAACTTCGCATAACAGTAGATGTTCGAATGATCACTGCTGCAGTAGCTGGTCCCTCCCTCCATCCTTCTTTGTTTTATGCCAGAGAGTGTATATATGTGAATGTTTTTACATCTAGCTATGTTCTTTCTGGGCTCAGCCTCCCTCTTGCAGTTGGCATGAAGGTTCTGAAGGGCTTGGTTCTCAAGCCTGTGTTTTTAGTCAGCTCACTTTGAGCTGACTAATGGTTTGAGTATGTGGAAGGTGCCATGAAGCTTTGCAAACTGGCTTGCTGTTATATCCTTGGCAGGATATAACCCATATAGCTAAGGCTGCTGCAGCAGTAATCATTTGAACATTTACTCTTTTTGGAAAGTTTACTTACACAACTGTACTTTTCTGGCTGTGTAAATTATCACAGTAGGCCAAGAAAATTAAATTGGCAAAAAGGGTAAAGTCAACCATTGACTTTTACGGAAGAAGTAGTGGTGCAGGCAAGTGCAGGGAAGTTCAGCGGAGATGTAAAGTTTGGGGTCTATGGAAGTGTGTACTGTATATGAGTGTGTGTGTCAGTGCACTTCTGCAGGGAATCCATGGGATAGGATACGTGTGTGCGCGCGCGTGTGTGTGTGTGTGTGTGTGTGTGTGTGTGTGTGTGTGTGTGTGTGTCTGTGTCTCCTGGGTGTTCACATTTGGGAAGGTAGGTAGGGGGTAGAGATTGCTTGTGTTTATGTGTGTGTGTCTCCTGGTTGGTCACAGTTGCAGTGTTAGCTAGGTAGGGGTTGGAGAGTGTGGATGTGTGTTTGTGAGTGCTGAAGTGTGCATGTGGGTAAAAGAGTGAAGGTATTCATCACTCCAGTTGAGTGTGTGGAGTGTTATAATGTTGAGGGGATGTCTGTGTATATTTTTGTGTGTATTTTACAAGGAATGTGGCAGATACGTAAGGTAACCTCAGGAGCATTCTGCAGACT
Source organism: Protopterus annectens (assembly GCF_019279795.1). Taxonomy (NCBI): domain Eukaryota; kingdom Metazoa; phylum Chordata; order Ceratodontiformes; family Protopteridae; genus Protopterus; species Protopterus annectens. The sequence goes on along the minus strand of NC_056750.1, from coordinate 531,167,796 downwards.
TCTTAACAGCTTAGAGGTATTCAACTTGTGCCAACATGTTCCATGGGCTGCCATTGGACAAAACTCAGATAAGGTGCTTTTTGCACCAGAGATAAAACTGAACTATTCAGAGACATGTAACCTAGCAGATAATGAGATTTTCATTGCAGATAAAGCTATCTCTGAATTGCTTTTCCTGCCATCACAAGCACTGACCTACTTGCGGTAGGCATCTTGTGTGTCCCCCAGACTCATCTTTTTGAGAATGTCTGTATATTTTCTTTGCATTAATAGTACATGATGTAAATGCTTTTTACATTCATGTAAGCGGTCTTAATTTTAAAATACAATTGAGAATAATGCATTTATTCAAACCATGTTTCCCATCAGCTTGTTAAACTTGCCATTGCAATTTCCTGTTTTTTTCAATAAGCTGTTGAAATCTTCCTCTCTGCCATGCATAGTCACCTGCTTCATAATTTCAAATATAAGTTACTCAAAATTTTGACATGTAATAGAGCAGCAATTTTGTTTTGCTTTTTCACAGCATGCACGTGTTCATATATTATCGTCAACAGATTTCTGGTGGTTTTACCCAAATATAAACTTTTGCAAGATGTACATGTCGTTATGCAAATGACTCCTTTTGTGTTGCAATTCAATTGACTAGGTGATTTACAGAGGTACCCAAGTGTGATTAAAAACAGATTCAAATTATTGCTAATGTATCTCTTCATAGAGCAGCTGTTACAAGCTTAAGTGCCTTTTTCTATATTAGTAACAAGTTATTTGAGGTAGGACAGGTGTTCCTTTTTCTGAAGATGTCTGAATGTTTTTAGGTGAAAGGGCTTATTAGTAAACATTTGCTATTCCTTAGGATTATTTATGGTCAGTTTGTTAATATAAAACTCCTAAAGGATCTACTAAAGTGACCACTTCTACTAAAATTGTTGATTACTTTAATTTTGTAAACCATTAGATAGAGGAGAGTAGTATTGTGTGTTCAGAGTAAACCACTAACAATAATTGACATTATTTTTACAAAGTATTTAAGGCTACCTTAAATACATAAGTTTCACTTAGACAGAATATTCTAAAACCAACAGCAGATTCAGTTCAACATAAAGAAAAATCCAGCAACTGCATTACTAAAAGTGTAGCACCCACAGTGCATATAAAATTGATTAAAATTGATTGTAAATCAAATAAAATACAAGGTTTTCTATTGTGATACACAAGCACAGAAATTGATAAAATGTACAAAAGATTAATTTAAAGTAGCTCTTTGTCTCATTTCCATCTGATTCAGAATGCATTTTACCTGTTTGAAATACAGCAGATTTTAGCTTCTTCTATGTATCCATTGATATATGGCACTTCTTACACAATACCTTATGCAGTAACTAATAATTTCAACTAGCTATTCACATCTTTTTTACAAAATGCAAGAAATTACAAGAATGGCTTTATCTTTTATCCACTCCACTTTCTCTGGTATGTTTTTTTTTGTAATGCCAAAGTGTGTACATTTATTTTTTTTGCTGTTCCTAGCATAGTCCTTGCAGTGCTTTGGCCTCCAACTCTCTGCTGACAAGTAGGCTCTGAAGGGCTTTGCATCCAAACTTGTATTTTATTCAGCTCAGCTCAGCTCTTGTTGCTTGACAGTTTGGGTGCATGGAAGGTGCTCTGAAGCTTTGGAACCTGTCTTTTTTTCCTGGGCCTCCACTGAAAATGGGCTTTTACCCAGTTAGACTTTCTTGGTAATCAAATGTCAATAAATAAATAAATATCTTTGGTAGAACATAACCCATATAGGATCATAAGAGGTTACTAGGCTAATGGCCCTGGAACCCTTATAAGCCTAGCCAAGAGTTTATCCCTAAAAAAAAAAAAAAAAAAAACCTTCAGTCAGCACCTGTCACCCTTGTCAAGTGTGGAACCCCTAGGACAAATTTGTGATTTCACATTCACTCATCAAGGTTGAACTTGAAAAGGGAGAGTGAGGTACACTGTTTGACATGCATGAGAAATTTATTCCAGAGATGGGGAAGCCTCTTGGAGACAAACCTGTCTCTCCAGCAGGTTTTGTTGATGTCACATATTAGATTTAGGCCTTTTGAGCAGGTAATGCATGAAGAGTTAAACTTACGGATATGATAGGGCGACTACATCAGTGATAATTCAAACATCTAGTGTCATGGTATCTTGAACTTACACAACTATACTTTACTTTATAAGTGCATTAATACATTATGCAAAAGATACTGTAATGATCACTATAACTAATATAGCAACTATAAAATAACTTATTTTTATCTGGTAAATAAACTTGCAATTTTAATTTTGACCACTAGATGTTAAGGCATCCCTGACCTGTTTGGTGTGGAATGTCATACCCTGGCAGCCTATACATATCTTGTATTCCAGACATTTTTTTTAATTAAATTTAAAAAGCATAAGATAAGCACATGCAAACACCTGTCTCAATTGTCAAGATTTTTGCTTCATATTTTTGGTCTGTTCCTCATAACCTTTATAGTTTTCTGGATTTTTGTGACAAATCAGTGAGGACTGAATCCCCAAAAATACAGACAGGCATCAGAGTTTCAGCCTTCATATCCTTCAGAAAATGTGTGGTAACACAAGACCTTTTATTGTAGCCACGTTCATAAGAGTGATATTTAAAAATTGTCCTTATTTTTGAGGCTTTGTCCCCATTATTTGCCTTTGTCCAGATTTTTTGGGCTAAGAAGTTGAGAGCTATGCTTGTAAATATTTTGTGAACAATAAAAGTTAGTAAAACTATACACACAGCAATGTTATCAGTAAGTATTCTTTACAGTGATAATTGTCAGTGAATTCAGTCTTTCCATGTATACTATATTATAATGTATACAACCCCTACATTTTATTTTTTGTTAAACTTTCACAAAGAAATTGTAATATCTTGTAAACTATACTACCTATGCATATACTATTAGGGCATTTTGTTAACTATACATAAGGCTTCACATGACAACAAGAATATCCTCTATGACTGTATGTTTATTGAAGTATTTATCAAAATATAAAGATATCTAAATAATTGTATAATTACCCATGTAAATAACATTGAATATCTCCAAAGATGTGCAACTTACAGTGCAAATATCAAAAATATTTTTCTTCACCAGATGTTTTGCAACAGTTTAAGTGTCTTGGATTTTGAAATTCATCCAGCCAGCCAGCCATCCATCCATACATACATCCATCCATCCACACCCCCTTTTTCCCATTTCTGCACATGGGGACGCAGTGTCACTTCAACAGTGACAATCATCTAGAGCCAAACACTGCTGGGGGGCTAGCCCTGCCATGGTAGTTCTTTTACACCACACACTTGCACGCACTCTGACATATGAAGTATATATATATATATATATATATATATATATATATATATATATATATATATGGAAATATTGCTATTTTTATAATTATTAACAAACAGCAATATCTCAGGTATAATGTGATATGCAGGGACATTGACAATTTATTTTCCTGTTTTCCGCCATGGTATTTCAAACCGTACTCCTCAATAACATATAGGGCCATCAGCTATGAAAATATGAACATAAATATGAAGTGACATATTAATTGATTAATATCTCTACTGCATGACATGCTAGTTTAACAGTCTTGGTTTTATTTTGTTAATAATTCTTTGTAAATTCTAATACTTCCTTTTATTAGCTGATAAGTCAGTTGGTTAAAGAAGCCAGGCCCAAAAAAGTTCTGGATGCCATAAGGAAGTATGAATGTGAACTGGAAGTATACAAAAAGGTTGTTATTATCTGAAACTTTTCTGAAATAAAGTCTTTAACTTAATGGTTTTAATTTAACTGGGCAATTCTTTAACATGTTTTATAAATGGTATTACATGTTCCATGTAAGAAGATATATGCATCTTGAAGAATAACTATCATATACTGTATTAGCTTGTTTCTGTAAATTTGTAGAATGATTTGTTAAAATGTTGATGAATAATCCTGCATATTTACCTTTTAAATCTCTATGTGCTGTAATATTAGAAGTATATTTACTAAAACTTGATTTCTGCATTCTAGTTCAGTACCTTTGCATACCCTGTCAGTGTCTTTTTAACTTTCTGTCTAATGTACAATAATCATTATGTAATGTGCATTGTATTCTGTAACATATGAAGCCTGTCCTGTCATGGCTTGTGTATATTAAATAACTATTACTACTTATTCTTTAGGCAATTATATAACTTATCTCGATAAACCTGTTACAAATAATTCTGTCATATTACCTATAAAGCTAATAACTGAATAATATGAGCTGTGATATAATTCTGCAAAGTCTATTCTGTTCTGACTATAAATGCATTCTATTTATGCATGTTGCAGAAGTTGTCTCGTAATGCTATTAGAAATGTATTATACTGAACATTTAAAATAAATGAGTGTAAATGTTATATTCTGATATTTGACTGAAATTAACACTAGAGTGATACCTATTTATACTGAACATTTGAAATACTTGTGTATTAATGTCATACTCTGGAATTTAACTAAACAGTAGCATCTGAACACATATAAAAGCATCTGTATCTGGACCATACCTGCTTTAACCTGAAGCTGTATACACATTGTAGCTCTAAAGAGTACTGTTCTTTAGATAACTGAAACAAATTTACATAAATTCAGTTAGCATAATGTATATGTACTGAATACTCTATGCAGTTAACTACATTATATTTAATGAAACAATGAAAAAAAAAAAAACAATTTACACACTATGTCTTCAATTCTGTCTTTTCTGTTGATCTTCATGTGTGAATGGGGCAACCCAGAACTTGCAAAATAGACAATTCCAAATAATGCAATAGAGCAAGCCTTACTCTGTATTGTTCCATGTCACTGCTGGGATATTGGTAGATCTGCCCTAGAGTCCATCTATTTCTGGTTGAGTCACTCATACAATTAGGCCTCCCAATTCCAGCCCCCCAACCCATCTCTGATGCAAATATGGATGGCAGATTTAATTATTCTCCCTAACTATATTGAAAAACAAGCATTTTGGAATACCAAACTGGAAATGAAAGTGTCATATCCAAAATTATTTTGATTTGAAAGTGTATCTTTCTGTTGCAATATCTACAAAGCATAAAACCAGCATCATATTCTTAAAATGCCATTTGCAGCTTTAACAACTATAAACTGATAGCATTGCTTGTTGCCCTAACTTTGTGAATCTATTTATTGACATTTGTTAACTGGGAAAGTCCACTGGGTCAACTTGACCCATTTTCAGCGGAGGCCTGGGGAGAAAAGCTCCACAAACACTGTGTAATACAAAAGCATAAAATTATACATAATCTTACAAAAAAGGTACATATGATTATTGGAGCATGTACATATATTTACAGCATGTGGAAATGATGTTTCCTTGTAATAATGGCATTGAAATACACAAATATAGTCACATATACGATACTGATTGTGTTAAAAAGAGGCTGGTAATGAAAATATAGGATTTTTTTTGTATTAAAAAATAAAAGTAGTAAAATATCTAAGTAGAAGTAGAAAAATAGTGTTGTAATCATCAGATAGGCAAAGAACAGACTTATATACATTTCTCTTGTTTGAAGTAAACCAACATTAATAATACATTCCTGTAGGTCTGTAACCAAACTAGTAATGTACTATGGTGAAAAAAAGGCTGATACATCATTACTGAAGCAAATGGAATACTCAGTGGCATTTTTCTCTGTCATAAACTGAAACGAAACTAAAGTAATAGTCTGATGCTGTACTAATTCATCAGCATTTTTTACATTTCTGCACCTTTAGAAAATTAATCTTAACTGTTAATTTATTTTTTTTACTTTTAGTCTGTGACCCTCAGACTATAATTTATACAAAAGAATTTCTTCAGTGAGCAGTTCTCTGCCCACTGCCTCACGTCTGTTCTGTCAGCTGATGTCATTTAACTCTTTCAGTACTTCTGAATACTTAAGGGTTTGTTGTCACTGTCTACATTTTTTCTTGTAACCCAAATCTCCAGATAAAGGGTAAGAACTGTTACTGCATACAAACTGTCACTAATAATATTAACTGATGTTTACCATACTGTTTTATAGCATGTAGTACTGTCTTCAGTTCAGCTCACTAAGCTGACCTGTAATCTAATAACTCAGTCACTGAAGTCTAAAACAACATTTAATTTTGACAGAATGCCTGTACCCAGTATGGTATTATCGCACTGAGAACTCCTCAATGCTGTAACCTTTGACCCTTGACATACTGACAACATTATAACTGTACTAGTGTCCTCTGCTAGAAGTCCGTTTGTATTTGAAATTGACACACATGCATTCATCAGTACATTATTCCATAAATCCTGTCCTATAAGCAATGAAATATACTGCCATTCCTCTCAACCTTAAACAATGTCAGATTTAGTTTGGTGCTGGACTACCACACCCTTTGTAGATATTCTAAAAATAATTTTCTATAGAACTAGTAACAGCATTAACTTAAGCTATGGTGTGGTTTTCCTTTACTTTGCCCTGAAGTCTGTATATTATTTGTCTGGTGTTTAGTGAATTAGATTGATCTGTTTCTGCAGGACTGCAATGAGTCTCTGTATACTGATCCTGCCTCAGTACAATATTTACACTGTCTTCTAAAACCAACAAATTAGAATTTATTACATTCTGGTCATTTGTATCTAAAATCATACTGTTAATATTAACCTGACAGTTGTGAAATCTGCATGTCACGTACAAAGACTGTGTTTGTCAGGCTGATCTGTATTTGCTATACTGCTCCTTAATTCTGCATTCTGCATTCTGCATTCTGAATTACATGTACTGTGTAACATTTACACTGATTTCTGAAGACTGTAACTGGAATGTGTTATAATTTGCACATTATTTAAATCTGAAACCATACTGATATCAGAAAATGCTGTCATTTATGTAAACCTTGATTCATACTGTGGATCATGAAGAAGTTTCCCCATTACCTCACTCATTACAGTTTGCTTCTGTGTTTTAACCCTATTTTTGTTGAAAGACTTAACATTTCTGAACTGATAACATATAAATTTAAATGAACATTTTTGGAACACATTTTTTTTAGCCTGCTTTTACCCAGTTTTTAACTTTAACCCACATATTTCCTGATGCTTTTGCTATAAAAATCTTTAAACATTTTTGCATTTACTGCTGGATATAAGTGTAAAATGTACATTTACTACTCAATTTATTGTAAAAGTCTTTAAATGTTTCTGAGAGTTACTGTTTGATTTAGCTCAAAAATGCATTGTAATAAAAATGAATTCTCACTTAAGGAAAATGTAAAGGATGCTGAGCTGGTGGCCAGGAGTCTCTTAACTTCTTTGAACTCACTCCTGTAAGGATTCCCTTGCTTCTTTGACATCACACTGGAAACTTGAAAGTATGTCATCTTTCTTGGAGAGATTGTGAAGTTTTCTGATACATTGCTCTTAAATGGATAATGTCCTTTATGCTGGTACCTTAAATTGTTGTCTTCTTTATTTGAGATTCTGAAGTTTTTCAGTACTTTACTGTAGATTTTTCTCAAGTAATGTCCTTAAAGAACACTGCTGCTCTGTGAAGTACGCATAGTCTGTCTGCTGATGAACAGCTGTAGATTTACAGGATTACTATGGGGTTTTGGGCCTCACTTTAACCATCAATATTGCCATGTACTGGACAAATTCCAAATATCTCAGTTTCTTCTTTATGTGCCATTTCTTCTTGTATCTTTCAGAATAAATGTCTATACAGACTGAAGGTTTGATAAAGGCGGTTTATTATGTAATAGCAGCATACAGTGGAGGTAGGTGTAGTAATTTAACAAGATCCAAACAAGTCTTATACTGATGAACTGAATCAGACTGAATTATACTGTTCATTGTAACTCTGGATTCAGAGTGTTCCTTTCTTCTGTTATGGCAGAATTAAGACAAACTACACTGTTTTCTGTAGTTTTTGGACTTTTACTGACTTCTGAGTATCTGCACTCATCTCCTGAGTATCTAAACTGACATCTGAATATTTAAACTGCTGAACATTTGAACTGACTTTTGTACTCAAACTCTTGAGTATCTAAACTGAATTGCTGTACTCAGTCTTCTGAGTATCTCAACTGAATTGGATTCTGTTGAGAAAGTATCTCTCATTATACTAAAACTCTGTAAATTTACTACAAGTTCTACATGCCTTTTTAATATTGGTTCCCAAGCTTTATACCATCTAAACAAGATCTGTTTTTGTGCCAAATGTTCCACATGCTCTCTTAGCATATTTCATCCTTATCAGTGCTTTGGCCTGAGGGTTATTTTACTGAGCTCATTTGTATCCTTCACTGAAGCATTCCTTTCTGATGAAACTGCACTTTATTAACACTACATGTAAAATGTGAAGTATAAACTAAAAATATAGGCCAGCTTTAATATGGCTGCTTTTCTAGGCCTATGCAAAGAAAATACTGTAATTATGTAGGATTTATTGTGGCAACAAATTTATGTGAACCTTTTTTATACAATATATTTTATTGTAATAAAACATTATAATATTGCACTAGTAAACGATAACTGAAATTAAAGATAATTTAGTGATAGTCATTGTGTGTGCTTTAAAGCAATTACATCAGTGGGACTTACTGAAATCAAAATGTCATTTTATTTGTAGCTGTTAACTTTCTTTGGCAAATCACTCTGCATACTATTCAGCCAAACGTAAGTGAAAAACTGTGATCCACTAAAATGGAAGTAAGCTAGTGGAAATTTCATGCACAGTGATAGAATGACTACAGATCCACCAAAAAAAAATGAATAATTAGCTTTAATCTTTTCATAACAGCAGGTATGTGAATATATTCTGCTTATGTAATTGACTGCTGACAGTCTGTACAGGAGAATTTCTTCCATAATGGACTTATACCTCAGAGTTCCTGCTTGACTAACTTGAAGTCATACTACAAACATGTTAATGTGGCAGATATAGGAGTTGTAGTACTATATTAAGCTATGATAAAGGCTTCTGATTCTGTTTCATGTGATGAAACTGTTAATACACACATTCAGCATTATGCAAACTACTATCTTGATATAGCAAAATTGCTGGTGAACTCACCAAAGATAAGGGTAAGCATTATTTTGTTTCTTTGTTTGTTAGTTAGTTAGTTAGTAAATTGGGTAAGTGGACTAGTGGGGCCATGAACTGTTTTTATCCGGGACCAGGGCCACTATGCAGGTAAACATAAATACACTGTATGAAATAGTTAATGTATAAATTATAAAAACCAACATTGAACTGAATGAGATAAATGTGTCTGTATATATACATATGTGCCCATAGTACAATAGTAAGTAAGAACTCAGACATCAGATGGAAAGATGTTAGCAAGAAAAACAGGTTAATGATTTTAATATGAGGCCCATAAAAGTGGGCATGGTGTCTTCATTGACTTATCTCTTAAACTTGTTAAATACAAAAATAAATTTGACGTGTTCCCCACAGATGGATCAAAGAAGAGTTTCTGGGATGGACATTCTTATGGTGGATCAGCATTATCTCATTTTCCACAAAGACAGAGGCTCTTTAAGAACTATTCGTTCATTTATGCCTAAAGAGGTATAGAAGTTTATGTTAAACCAAGCTATCTGTCTCACTGTCTTCTTTCTAGAACCTAAAAATGACGGCTAAAGGATACTCCATACCTTGGATGTTCACAGGCAACTTGGGTACTATCTTGATATTGCAAAATATCTCAGAACTTATGAATAGTTGTTCATTTTATGTGAATGTAAGGAAAAAGGACATCTCATGTCAAAACAGACTATTTCCGAATGGTTGTCTCACTTAGTATTGTACTATGGGCACATATGTATATATACTTTTTTGTTATACCCACTGCAATAAAACTATTCCAGGCAGAGTCAATGCTCTCAATATCAGGCCTTGGCTTCATCTTTAGCCTTTAGAAAGGTTTTGATTCGAGAAGTATTTTAGAAGCACCAACATAGTCTTCTGTGCATACTTTTGCAAAGTACTATGTACTAAATTTCTTCACTAGATCTTGGACAGGTTTTGCTAGAAACATTTTCCACAGGCTTTTGGACCCTCATTCTTTTTCCTCCCAGTCTAACCTATAGTAATCTACCACTGTAGTATAGGTTACTGTAGCAGTGATTCTTATGAAGAACATAGTACAGTTGTGTAAGTAAACTTACCATAACAGTGGATGTTTGAATGATCATTGCAGTAGCAACCAGTTCCTCAATTCCCCTTTTATTTTATATAGTTATTTTATGCCAAAATGAAGACATGTATGCTTATTTCCCTAGTTGTGTCCTTCCCAGGGCTTTAGCCTCTCACTCTCTGTTGGCATGAAAGCTCTGAAGGGCTGAATGTCAGTTTTCAGCTTCTGGTTCCCTCTGTTTTCTGCTATGATCCCTGTCTCACCACGTGCCTTCACTTTTACATTCCAGTCCCCTAGCAGTTGATGACATTCCTGTTTAGAGTGTCCTTGTATAGTCACAATGTCTGCATATATCAGCTTTGTTGATCTGTCTTCTCTACCTTTTTGATGTAATCCATCACCATTGTGGGCAGCAGTGAGATCAAAGCTGAAGCATGATGCACATCTACTCCCACTGGGAATCCCTCTGTGAATTCAAACAGTCTTCATACTTGTATCACTAAATCCTTGTACATAGTCTTCACAAATTTTACCAGTGGTTTTGGGACTTCAAACCATTTTAGTACTGCATAAACCAGCTTTTGTCATATGCTTTCTTCAAGTTTGTGAATGCCCAGTTGAAATTTTAACTCATCTTCAGTTTCTTCTTAATAAACTATATCACTGCAAACTTCAGGTTGCTGCACCCTGATCTGAATCCAGCCTATTCATCTCCAGTATTACTTTGACTTGTTGGACAAGGGTTGATTCCTTCAGCCTGTATTGCTTAATTGTCACTTAACAAGACAGTGCTCCTGAGCTGAGTTTGAAAAAGTTCTATGCAGAGCAGTACTCTACCCAAGTTAACAAATAAAAATAAAATAAAGTAAAATAAAATTAGTCCCCTCAGCAGCTGTTTATCCCCCATTTATCCCCCTAATGGACACAACATATCAGCCATGACTTAATCTAAGCCTACAACTTTACTGAGTGCACTTCATACTTCTTCTAGGGTAGGTTATCCTTCCTCTTTTGTTGTAGGCTGTCCATGCAACAGCACATCTTCTGTGAGATTTTCTTCATACAGTAGTTTCTTGATCTGGACAGATGAGTAGATTGCTGCTGGTGTCACTTACGAATGGTGTCTACTGACTAACTTTGTTATCTTTCTGCCATTGCCTGACAACCTGAGAGAGTGTCACTTTCTTCCAGCTAATATAGTCTTTCTAACTCCTTTTTCTTTGCTACTGTGACTGCTCTTTTAGCCTGTTTATTAACCAAGCAGTATACCTTGCTATCCTGGTCTGTTTTGTCTGTGTCTCACTTCTTTCTGCACACCCCCTCTTCTTTTCATAACTTCTTGGTCTACTGCCTTCCTCTACCAGCTTTCTTTATGTACCTTATTTTGATAGTTGATTTGACTGCATATCTGTTCCATCATATTCACACATGTTATTTTGAGACATTGGTATTCTTTGGCTTTTTTTTCCCCCTTTTTTTT